>NC_042969.1:80362168-80420636 GCF_901001165.1 Salmo trutta
TATAATATTTTGGAGTGGTTTCTGTAACGAAGCCTTCTGGGTTGAGGTCAGGAGAGGACAGGGTCAGTGATCACTAATGAGAGGGAGAACATTAAGACAGGGATAAAAGTCTACAGTCGGATTTTAGAATATTTCAAACCTCCAACAGCTGCTTCGCCAGCGACACACACACACACACACACACACACACACACACTTCCTCAGACCATGGGGTGAGTTGAGCAGCAGAATTAATTAGTTGAATATTGAATCTTCATGAGGTCCTTTATCAGCTTGCTCAGCAGGATGTGACATAGTGTAGTCTGCAGCAGACTTCCTCCCTAATAACCTCTTACATTACGAGAGAGAGAGAGAGAGAGAGAGAGAGAGAGAGAGAGAGAGAGAGAAAAAAACAGTGTAATGTTTACTGTTAATTTTTTATTGTTTATTATCTACTTCACTTGCTTTGGCAATGTTAACATACAGTGGGGAGAACAAGTATTTGATACACTGCCGATTTTGCAGGTTTTCCTACTTACAAAGCATGTAGAGGTCTGTAATGTTTATCAAAAATCCAGAAAATCTCATTGTATGATTTTTAAGTAATTAATTTGCATTTTATTGCATGACATAACTATTTGATACATCAGAAAAGCAGAACTTAATATTTGGTACAGAATCCTTTGTTTGCAATTACAGAGATCATACGTTTTCTGTAGTTCTTGACCAGGTTTGCACACACTGCAGCAGGGATTTTGGCCCACTCCTCCAGACCTTCTCCAGATCCTTCAGGTTTCGGGGCTGTCGCTGGGCAATACGGACTTTCAGCTCCCTCCAAAGATGTTCTATTGGGTTCAGGTCTGGAGACTGGCTAGGCCACTCCAGGGACTTGAGATGCTTCTTACGGAGCCACTCCTTAGTTGCCCTGGCTGTGTGTTTCGGGTCGTTGTCATGCTGGAAGACCCAGCCACGACCCATCTTCAATGCTCTTACTGAGGGAAGGAGGTGTTGGCCAAGATCTCGCGATACATGGCCCCATCCATCCTCCCCTCAATACGGTGCAGTCGTCCTGTCCCCTTTGCAGAAAAGCATCCCAAAGAATGATGTTTCCACCTCCATGCTTCACGGTTGGGATGGTATTCTTGGGGTTGTACTCATCCTTCTTCTTCCTCCAAACACGGCGAGTGGAGTTTAGACCAAAAAACTATATTTTTGTCTCATCAGACCACATGACCTTCTCCCATTCCTCCTCTGGATCATCCAGATGGTCATTGGCAAACTTCAGACGGACCTGGACATGCGCTGGCTTGAGCAGGGGGACCTTGCGTTCGCTGCAGGATTTAAATCCATGACGGCGTAGTGTGTTACTAATGGTTTTCTTTGAGACTGTGGTCCCAGCTCTCTTCAGGTCATTGACCAGGTCCTGCCGTGTAGTTCTGGGCTGATCCCTCACTTTCCTCATGATCCTTGATGCCCCACGAGGTGAGATCTTACATGGAGCCCCAGACCGAGGGTGATTGACCGTCATCTTGAACTTCTTCCATTTTCTAATAATTGCACGAACAGTTGTTGCCTTCTCACCAAGCTGCTTGCCTATTGTCCTGTAGCCCATCCCAGCCTTGTGCAGGTCTACAATTTTATCCCTGATGTCCTTACACAGCTTTCTGGTCTTGGCCATTGTGGAGAGGTTGGAGTCTGTTTGATTGAGTGTGTGGACAGGTGTCTTTTATACAGGTAACGAGTTCAAACAGGTGCAGTTAATACAGGTAATGAGTGGAGAACAGGAGGGCTTCTTAAAGAAAAACTAACAAGTTTGTGAGAGCCGGAATTCTTACTGGTTGGTAGGTGATCAAATACTTATGTCATGCAATAAAATGCAAATTAATGACTTAAAAATCATACAATGTGATTTTCTGGATTTTTGTTTTAGATTCTGTCTCTCACAGTTGAAGTGTACCTATGATAAAAATGACAGACCTCTACATGCTTTGTAAGTAGGAAAACCTGCAAAATCGGCAGTGTATCAAATACTTGTTCTCCCCACTGTATGTTTCCCATGCCAATAAAGCCCTTAAATTGAAGTTGAATAGAGAGAGAGAGAGAGAGAGAGAGAGAGAGAGAGAGAGAGAGAGAGAGAGAGAGAGAGAGAGATCCTTTATAGACCCTTGTAATACAGACATACAAAACTAAAACACCATTCAGGATGGGTTCATGTAACAGAGAGGGGCTTTATCTAATAACAGGCACATGACAGCTCCACACACATCTCAAAGCACACACACATCTCAAAGCACACACACATCTCAAAGCACACACACATCTCAAAGCACACACACATCTCAAAGCACACACACACATCTCAAAGCACACACACACATCTCAAAGCACACACATCTCAAAGCACACACACATCTCAAAACACACATCTCAAAACACACACACACATCTCAAAGCACACACACATCTCAAAGCACACACACATCTCAAAGCACACACACACATCTCAAAGCACACACACATCTCAAAGCACACACACATCTCAAAGCACACACACATCTCAAAGCACACACACACATCTCAAAAAACACACACATCTCAAAGCACACACATCTCAAAGCACACACACATCTCAAAGCACACACACACATATCAAAGCACACACAAATCTCAAAGCACACACACATCTCAAAACACACACACACATCTCAAAACACACACATCTCAAAGCACACACACATCTCAAAGCACACACACATCTCAAAGCACACGCACATCTCATAACACACACACACATCTCAAAGCACACAAATCTGAAAGCACACACACATCTCAAAGCGCACACACACATCTCAAAACACACACACATCTCAAAGCGCACACACATCTCAAAGCGCACACACATCTCAAAGCACACACACATCTCAAAACACACACACATCTCAAAACGCACACACATCTCAAAGCGCACACACATCTCAAAGCACACAAATCTGAAAGCACACACACATCTCAAAGCGCACACACATCTCAAAGCGCACACACATCTCAAAACACACACACATCTCAAAGCTCTTTCTGAGAAAATCAGTCATTTGCGTTTCCACTAAGACGTGAAGAGAAACACGTAGTTATGAGGTCTTCAGGGAGATGGACGTGACAACTCTACACCACTGGAAGGTGGTGTCTTAATGTTCTCCACACCACTCTCTACAGCACTCCATACTCCACTCCCTACACCACTCCCTACACCACTCCCTACACCACTCCCTACACCACTCTCTACAGCACTCAATACTCCACTCTACACACCACTCCCTACACCACTCCATACACCACTCCCTACACCACTTCCTACACCACTCTCTACACCACTCTCTACACCACTCTCTACACCACTCTCTACACCACTCTCTACACCACTCTCTACACCACTCCCTACACCACTCTCTACAGCACTCTACACAGCACTCCATACACCACTCTACACAGCACTCCATACACCACTCTACACAGCACTCCATACACCACTCTCTACACCACTCCCTACACCACTCCATACACCACTCTCTACAGCACTCAATACTCCACTCTACACAGCACTCCATACACCCCTCTCTACACCACTGTCTATAGCACTCCATACACCACTCTCTACACCACTCCATACACCACTCTCTACACCACTGTCTATAGCACTCCATACACCACTCTCTACACCACTCCATACACCACTCTCTACACCACTCCCTACACCACTCCATACACCACTCTCTACACCACTCCCTACACCACTCCATACACCACTCCCTACACCACTCTCTACACCACTCCCTACACCACTCCCTACACCACTCTCTACACCACTCTCTACACCACTGTCTACAGCACTCCATACACCACTCCATACACCACTCCATACACCACTCTCTACACCACTCTCTACACCACTCCCTACACCACTCCATACACCACTCTCTACACCACTCTCTACACCACTCTCTACACCACTCTCTACACCACTCCATACACCACTCCCTACACCACTCCATACACCACTCTCTACACCACTCTCTACACCACTCTCTACACCACTCTCTACACCACTCCCTACACCACTCTCTACACCACTCTCTACACCACTGTCTACAGCACTCCATACTCCACTCTACACAGCACTCCATACTCCACTCTCTATAGCCCTCCATACACCACTCTCTATACCACTCTCTACATCACTCTTTACATCCCTCGCTACACCACTTTACATCACTCTCTATAGCACTCCACACACCAATCTATACCACTCTCTATACCACTCTCTACATCCCTCACTATACCACTCTCTACACAACTCTATATCACTATACACCACTCTATATAACTCTCTACACCACTCTATATAACTGTCTACATCACTCTATACACCACTCTATATAACTCTCTACATCACTCTATACACCACTCTATATATAACTCTATACACCACTCTATATCACTATACACCACTCTATATAACTCTCTACACCACTCTATATAACTGTCTACATCACTCTATACACCACTCTATATAACTCTCTACATCACTCTATACACCACTCTATATATAACTCTATACACCACTCTATATCACTATACACCACTCTGCCACTTTCTACACCACTCTATATAACTCTCTACATCACTCTATATATAACTCTATACACCACTCTATATCACTATACACCACTCTGCCACTTTCTACACCACTCTATATAACTCTCTACATCACTCTATACACCACTCTATATATAACTCTATACACCACTCTATATATAACTCTATACACCACTCTATATATAACTCTATACACCACTCTATATATAACTGTATACACCACTCTATACATCCCTCTCTATCACTCACTTGTATTTCAGTGAAGAGGCTGAAGGCATCGATTTCAAAGAGTTGTCCCCTCATTTCTGCCCTCTCCCTCTTCCACTTGTCAATCCAACAGTATAGGTGAAAGTATATGTAGAACTAACTTATGGAGTGAACAAAGGCAGTCAGAAAGGGACAGCTTTTCAGAAATAAAATGCAGCTCATAAATCTGGTAACCCACGGTAACGACCTTTCACCTTTTTCTGACTCTCAGAATGTAGAGCTCCACTGGCACATGGGGTTCCCGGGACAGGAGAGTGGTGTGTGTGTGTGTGTGTGTGTGTGTGTGTGTGTGTGTGTGTGTGTGTGTGTGTGTGTGTGTGTGTGTGTGTGTGTGTGTGTGTGTTTGATCCAACTGACTGTGCTCACTTTCAGTTCATTTGTGAAATTCCAGAGCTGTACAAGGTGCCATGACTCCATACCATGTGAGCAGGCTGGGGCTGTATACCGTTTATACCATATACCGGGGTATTTCAATACCGTTTTCAAACATTTACATTGCTAACTTGGTAGCTAAGTCACTAGATGTCAGCTATGCATTGTGTTGCTAACTTGCTAGCTAAGTGGCTAGATGTCAGCTATGCATCCTGTTGCTAACTTGGTAGCTAAGTGGCTAGATGTCAGCTATGCATCGTGTTGCTAACTTGGTAGCTAAGTGGCTAGATGTCAGCTATGCATTGTGTTGCTAACTTGGTAGCTAAGTGGCTAGATGTCAGCTATGCATTGTGTTGCTAACTTGGTAGCTAAGTGGCTAGATGTCAGCTATGCATTGTGTTGCTAACTTGGTAGCTAAGTGGCTAGATGTCAGCTATGCATTGTGTTGCTAACTTGGTAGCTAAGTGGCTAGATGTCAGCTATGCATCGTGTTGCTAACTTGGTAGCTAAGTGGCTAGATGTCAGCTATGCATTGTGTTGCTAACTTGCTAGCTAAGTGGCTAGATGTCAGCTATGCATTGTGTTGCTAACTTGGTAGCTAAGTGGCTAGATGTCAGCTATGCATCCTGTTGCTAACTTGGTAGCTAAGTGGCTAGATGTCAGCTATGCATTGTGTTGCTAACTTGGTAGCTAAGTGGCTAGATGTCAGCTATGCATTGTGTTGCTAACTTGGTAGCTAAGTGGCTAGATGTCAGCTATGCATCGTGTTGCTAACTTGGTAGCTAAGTGGCTAGATGTCAGCTATGCATTGTGTTGCTAACTTGCTAGCTAAGTGGCTAGATGTCAGCTATGCATCCTGTTGCTAACTTGGTAGCTAAGTGGCTAGATGTCAGCTATGCATCGTGTTGCTAACTTGGTAGCTAAGTGGCTAGATGTCAGCTATGCATTGTGTTGCTAACTTGGTAGCTAAGTGGCTAGATGTCAGCTATGCATCGTGTTGCTAACTTGGTAGCTAAGTGGCTAGATGTCAGCTATGCCTTCCCTGTAGCTCAGTTGGTAGAGCATGGTGTTTGCAACACCAGGGTTGTGGGTTCGATTCCCACGGGGGGCCAGCACAGAAAAAAAAATGTATGATATGTATGAAATTGTATGAAATGTATGCATTCACTACTGTAAGTCGCTCTGGATAAGAGCGTCTGCTAAATGACTAAAATGTAAATGTAAATGTGTTGCTAACTTGGTAGCTAAGTGGCTAGATGTCAACATCAAGCTTCTTGGTTACAACAGAAACTTTGAATCTCCTCCTGAATCAAGATCCATGTTTCCTAAATTGTTTTTGCGTCAATTTAAAAAAAATAAAATAATAGCTCCACTTTGTGTGCACTTCCGGTAATACCATATACCACGGTATGGTACAGAAATGATATGAACATCTGGACACCACCCAACTCTACCTGTGAGTGTGTGTGTGGAGGTGTGTTAATAATATGTATGGAGGTGTGTGTGTGTGTGTGTGTTAATAATATGTATGGAGGTGTGTGTGTGTGTGTGTGTGTGTGTGTGTGGAGGTGTGTTAATAATATGCATGGAGGTGTGTGTGTAGGTGTGTTAATAATATGTATGGAGGTGTGTGTGTGTGTGTGTGTGTGTGTGTGTGTGTTAATAATATGTATGGAGGTGTGTGTGTGTGTGTGGAGGTGTGTTAATAATATGTATGGAGGTGTGAGTGTGGAGGTTTGGTAAGACATTCTCATGAAACTACTTCTGTGTGTGTACGTGTGTGTGTGTTCTCACCTTGGCAGAGGTCTCGTACCATCCCACAAAGCCGTTCTCCTGACAGAATTTCTCCATCTGGATCCCATTGTTGGTCAGCACATCCTGCCCCTGGTCGCACTTATTAGCCAATAGCACAGCGGCCACATTTTTCCCATTGGCCAGCGTGAGTTTAGAGTCCAGGTCCTCCTTCCATTTGGTGACGGCCTCGAAGGAGGACGGCCGCGTCACATCAAACACGATGAACGCCCCCATGGCCTCACGGTAGTAAACCCGGGTCATGTTCCCAAACCGCTCCTGACCTGAGACACACACACACACACACACACACACACACACACAGTATTGTTAGTTAGTACTGATAGCAGTAGTAGGACTGAACGCTATACCTTATCCTTGTGATAAAACCTGTGCCTTGTTGCCACACCAACCCTAATACCATATCATAAGCCCTGGGAACACCACTGAGATGAAGGTTACTTTAGGCGGTAAACAACCATTTGCCTCAGGGCAAAGAGTCGACTACACAGTCCTGGTCACAGTCCTGGTCACAGTCCTGGTCACAATCGTAGAGGGTCACATTCATGAATCAATCCTGGTAAAATACGACAACGTGGACAGACAGGGTGCATCTCACGCCACACATACATCAAATATACAAGACCAGTCAAAAGTTTGACACACCTACTCATTCAAGGGTTTTTCTTTATTTTTACTATTTTCTACATTGCAGAATAATAGTGAAGACATCAAAACTATTAAATAACACATATGGCAAAGTGTTAAACAAATCAAAATATATTTTAGATTTCAGATTCTACTAAGTAGCCACCCTTTGCCTTGATGACAGCTTTGCACGCTCTTTGCATTCTCTCAACTAGCTACAATGCTTTTCCCACAGTCTTGGAAGGACTTCCCACATATGCTGAGCACTTGTTGACTGCTTTTCCTTCACTGTGCGGTTCAACTCATCCCAAACCATCTGAATTGAGTTGAGGCTGGGTGATTGTGGAGGCCACAATCCATCACTCTGGGCTGGGTGATTGTGGAGACCGCACTCCATCACTCTCCTTCATGGTCAAATAGCCCTTACACAGCCTGGAGGTGTGTTGGGTCATTGTCCCGTTGTAAAACAAATCATAGTCCCACTAATCACAAACCAGATAGGATGGTGTATTGCTGCGGAATGCTGTGGTAGTCATGCATGTTAAGAATTCTGAAATAAATCACAGACAGTCACCAGCAAAGCACCCCCACACCTCCACCTCCATGCTTCATGGTGGGAACCACACATGTGGAGATCATCCGTTCACCTATTCTGTGTCTCACAAAGACACGGCATTTGGAACGGCATTTGGAATAATCACACATTTGGACTCATCAGACCAAAGGACAGATTTCCACCGGTCTAATGTCCATTGCTCGTGTTTCTTGGCCCAAGCAAGTCTCTTCATCTTATTGGTGTCCTTTAGTAGTGGTTTATTTAAAGCAATTCGACCATGAAGGCCTGATTCACGTTGTCTCCTCTGAACAGTTGATGTTGAGATGTGTCTGTTACTTGAACTCCGTGACGCATTTATTTGGGCTGTAATTTCTGAGGCTGTTAACTCTAATGAACTTATCCTCTGCAGCAGAGGTAACTCTGGGTCTTCCTTTCCTGTGCCTGTCCTCATGAGAGCCAGTTTCATCATAGCGCTTGATGGTTTATGCGACTGTACTTGAAGAAACTTTGAAAGTTCTTGAAATTTCCCAGATTGACTGACCTTCATGTCTTAAAGTAATGATGGACTGTCATTTGTCTTTGCTTATTTGAGCTGTTCTTGCCATAATATGGACTTGGTCTTTTACCAAAAAGGGCTATCTTCTGTATACCACCCCTACCTTGTCACAAAACAACTGATTGGCTCAACGCATTAAGAAGGAAAGAAATTCCACAAATTAACTTTGAACAAGGCACACCTGTTAATTGAAATGCATTCCAGGTGACTACCTCATGAAGAGAGAGAAAGAGAGAGCGGGGAAAGGAAGAAAGAAAGGGAGAAGGAGAGAGAAAGAGGTAGACCACCAGAGAAAGAGGGAGACCACCAGAGAAAGAGAGGGACCACCAGAGAGAGAGGGACACCACCAGAGAAAGAGAGGGACCACCAGAGAGAGAGAAAGAGAGGGACCACCAGAGAGAGAGAAAGAGGGAGACCACCAGAGAGAGAGGGACACCACCAGAGAAAGAGAGGGACCACCAGAGAGAGAGAAAGAGGGAGACCACCAGAGAGAGAGAAAGAGGGAGACCACCAGAGAGAGAGAAAGAGGGAGACCACCAGAGAGAGAGGGAAACCACCAGAGAAAGAGGGAGACCACCAGAGAAAGAGGGAGACCACCAGAGAGAGTGAGAAAGAGGGAGACCACCAGAGAGAGTGAGAAAGAGGGAGACCACCAGAGAGACAGAAAGAGCGAGACCACCAGAGAGAGAAAGAGCGAGACCACCAGAGAGAGAGAGGGACCACCAGAGAGAGAGAAAGAGGGAGACCACCAGAGAGAGAGAGGGACCACCAGAGAGAGAGAGAAAGAGGGAGACCACCAGAGAGAGAGAGAGAGAAAGAGGGAGACCACCAGAGAGAGAGGGACACCACCAGAGAAAGAGGGAGACCAACAGAGAGAGTGAGAAAGAGGGAGACCACCAGAGAAAGAGGGAGACCACCAGAGAGAGAGAAAGAGGGAGACCACCAGAGAGAGGGAGACCACCAGAGAGAGAGAAAGAGGGAGACCACCAGAGAGAGAGAAAGAGGGAGACCACCAGAGAAAGAGGGAGACCACCAGAGAGAGAGGGAGACCACCAGAGAGAGAGAAAGAGGGAGACCACCAGAGAAAGAGGGAGACCACCAGAGAGAGAGAAAGAGGGAGACCACCAGAGAGAGAGGGAGACCACCAGAGAGAGAGGGAGACCACCAGAGAAAGAGGGAGACCACCAGAGAGAGAGAAAGAGGGAGACCACCAGAGAGAGAAAGAGCGAGACCACCAGAGAGAGAGAGGGACCACCAGAGAGAGAGAGAAAGAGGGAGACCACCAGAGAGAGAGGTCATAGGTGTGTAAATTCCTCTGCTAACAGCAGTGTAATAAGTGGAATCTGCAACTCTGACTCCATCTCCCATCACTGTCTCCTATAGTCACTATGAAAGCTGTTTACCAGTGTTCTGATGTTATCACTGTCTCCTATAGTCACTATGAAAGCTGTTTACCAGTGTGTTCTGATGTTATCACTGTCTCCTATAGTCACTATGAAAGCTGTTTACCAGTGTGTTCTGATGTTATCACTGTCTCCTATAGTCACTATGAAAGCTGTTTACCAGTGTGTTCTGATGTTATCACTGTCTCCTATAGTCACTATGAAAGCTGTTTACCAGTGTGTTCTGATGTTATCACTGTCTCCTATAGTCACTATGAAAGCTGTTTACCAGTGTGTTCTGATGTTATCACTGTCTCCTATAGTCACTATGAAAGCTGTTTACCAGTGTGTTCTGATGTTATCACTGTCTCCTATAGTCACTATGAAAGCTGTTTACCAGTGTGTTCTGATGTTATCACTGTCTCCTATAGTCACTATGAAAGCTGTTTACCAGTGTGTTCTGATGTTATCACTGTCTCCTATAGTCACTATGAAAGCTGTTTACCAGTGTGTTCTGATGTTACTGGACACGGCCATAGTCTTTGATAGGGCCCAATCCCAAATGGACCCCTAGACCCAGTGGTGCAAAGTACTTAAGTAAAAATACTTTAAAGTATTTTGGGGGTATCTGTATTTTACTTTAATATTTATATTTTTGACAACTGTTACATTCCTAAAGAAAATATTGTCTGGTTTACTCCATAAATCTTTCCTGACACCCAAACATACTTTTTGAATGCTTAGCAGGATAGGAAAATGGTCCAATTCACACACTTATCAAGATAACATCTCTGGTCATCCCTACTGCCTCTGATCTGGCGGACTCACGAAATACAAATAATTTGTTTGTAAATTATGTGTGTTGGAGTGTGCCCCCGGCTAGCCGTTAATTTATAAAACAAGAAAATCATAAAGTTGTTTGCTTAATATAAGGAATTTGAAATGATTTATATTTTGAACTAGAATATAAACGCAGCATGCAACAATTTCAAAGATTTTGCTGAGTTACAGTTCATAGAAGGACATCAGTCAATAGAAATCCTTTCATTAGGCCCTAATATATGGATTTCACATGACTGGTCAGGGGCGCAGCCATGGGTGGGCCTGGGAGAGAATAGGCCCACCTACTTGGGAGCCAGGCCGACCCACTGGTGAGCCAGGCCCAGCCAATCAGAATGAGTTTTTCCCCACAAAAAGGCATTATTAAAAGACAGAAATACTCCTCCACACCCCTCCCTCCCCCCTCTGACGTGGTTACACGTGGTCTGCGGTTGTGAAGCCGGTTGAATGTACAGCCAAATTCTCTAAAACGACATTGGAGGTGGCTTATGGTAGAGAAATTAACATTAAATTCTCTGGCAACAGCTCTGGCTGACATTCCTGCAGTCAGCATGCCAAATGCACAGTTCCTCAAAACTTTAGACATCTGTGGCATTGTGTTGTATGACAAAACTGCACATTTTAGAGTGGCCTTTTGTTGTCCCCAGCACAAGGTGCACCTGTGTAATGATCATGCTGTTTAATCAGCTTCTTGATATGCCACAGCTGTCAGGTGGATGGATTATCAAGACAAATGATAAAATGCTCACTAACAGGGATGTAAACAAATTTGGGCAAAACATTTGAGAGAAATAAGCTTTTTGTAACAACATGAATTTGTGCATGAGGCAGAAATAATGCCGTACGACTCGAGTTTCGCCATCAGCTGGAACATGGTGTCCCTTTTTGGTCAGTGTCAGTGGAGGAAAGGGAGAGAGGAAGGATGTTGAGAGACGGACCCTCAGTCTGCTGCTCTCTCCCTCCGCTGAGACTCACCATCAGAAGGAGGCACCATCAGCCCAGTAAAACACAAATAAAAAGTGAATTATTTAAATTAATGCTCACTTAGTTGTGCCTCACAAGTAATACAGCAACGGATCTATTACCGGTGTGATCATATAGCCTACCTCAAATTTTGAAATATAATTTAAAAAAATTACCCGAACAGCAATGCATTGGCAGGTAAATTCAAGCAAAGCCAATATGTGGTGATAATGTATTGGGCCTATTACGTACTGCACAAACCTCATTGCTACAGAACTGTTTTTAATTGGTTAATGTTGCGTAGGCTTAAATTTTTTAAGTCATGATCTCAGCTTGCATTTTGACTCAGGAAGTGATCTTGACTCAGAAAAAGTTGGTGACCACTGTTCTAGAGTTTTCCCTGTTAACACTGTCAACGTTTTCCTTTACTGTGGCAATTGGGATTGAATCAACGCAATATTAGCCACTTGCAATGCAACATACCGAAACAAAACAAGCTATGAAAGAGATGTTGTTGTAGGCAGAACGCATCGGTGTAGGATTCTATTGTATTGACACGCACTCCTCAGCCAGTACTCTACAGTCGTGGCCAAAAGTTTTGAGAATGACACAAATATTAATTTCCACAAAGTTCGATGCTTCAGTGTCTTTAGATATTTTTGACAGATGTTACAATGGAATACTGAAGTATAATTACAAGCATTTCATAAGTGTCAAAGGCTTTTATTGACAATTACATGAAGTTGATGCAAAGAGTCAATATTTGCAGTGTTGACCCTTCTTTTTCAAGACCTCTGCAATCTGCCCTGACATGCTGTCAATTAACTTCTGGGCCACATCCTGACTGATGGCAGCCCATTCTTGCATAATCAAGGCTTGGAGTTCGTCAGAATTTGTGGATTTTTGTTTGTCCACCCGCCTCTTGAGGATTGACCACAAATTCTCAATGGGATTAAGGTCTGGGGAGTTTCCTGGCCATGGACCCAATATATCAATGTTTTGTTCCCCGAGCCACTTAGTTATCACTTTTGCCGTATGGCAAGGTGCTCCATCATGCTGGAAAAGGCATTGTTCGTCACCAAACTGTTCCTGGATGGTTGGGAGAAGTTGCTCTCTGAGGATGTGTTGGTACCATTCTTTAGTCATGGCTGTGTTCTTAGGCAAAATTGTGAGTGAGCCCACTCCCTTGGCTGAGAAGCAACCCCACACATGAATGGTCTCAGGATGCTTTACTGTCGGCATGACACAGGACTGATGGTAGAGCTCATCTGATCACTCTTCATAACATTCTGGAGAATATGCAAATTGCCATCATACAAACTGAGGCAGCAGACTGAAATGTAATATTTGTGTCATTCTCAAAACTTTTGGCCAGGACTGTATGTAAAACTTCTGAGATCTTTGATTTTAGCTCATGAAATCAACACTTTACAGCTAGCGTTTATATGTTTGTTCTGTGTACTTTTATTATTTATACATTTACAGTATTTTTGCAATTATTTCATTTTTATAAAGTATATTTAAAATCAAATACTTTTAGACTTACTCAAGTAGTATTTTACTGGGTTAGTTTCATTTGAGTAATTTTCTATTAGCTTTACTTTTACTCAAGTATGACAATGGGTAATTTTTCCACCACTGCCTAGACCCTACGCCTTGTAAATGATTGGATTTGATTGATGAAAGCAATACGTTCAAGCTTCCAGCTGTCAAATACTCTCAGATCTCCACAAGTACATAGGAGGTAAGGTCTCGACTACAGGTACATCTGAGATCGGGTCTAGGTGTGACATTCTACAAGTGCATGATCAATAGAGCAAGGCTAGTTCAAGCCAGGCAAAAACTCCAGTCTGAGGTACCGTCAGCTGACTACCAGCTGACTACATCAAGCTAAACTGAGAAACCATCCACATGACACCGCTATTTTCATACGGCGCTCTATTTAAATTGACCACATCGACATACACGAGTTCTCCTGACTCAACTGTACAAGTTTAGCTGTTTTGTTGCTGCAAGACGTGTTTCCTTCCAAGGCTTTGAAAGCTTCTGATCATGTAGTGACTGACGGGAAACAGTCAAAACCCCCCTGCGCAAAAGGTTGAGAGCGCTTAGCAGAGGCCATGCTAAACAGTGGGACGTTGCAATGTCTCGTGAACACATCCATTTAAATTAAGGGTATGAGAAAGCATAGTTCACAACATCCCTCCAAATTGAGCTCAATGAAGCAACGCATCAATCTGTTCTGAATACAATAGGTAGCAGGGCATCCTCGATCCCGGAAGTCTTGTCGGTTCTCATTCACAATAAACCCATTCTGAGCCTCAAATCTCCCTCACATGAGTGCGAGACACATGACTGTACATGCAGGAGTGCGCACCGGCTGTACCGGCTAGAGCTTATGGAACTGAGAGCGCGCACAGAAGCATCAGACGAATTTCTCCAATAACCGCTACTCACGTGAGATAAGGCCAATACGCATACGGTGTAACTTAACTGCCATCGGTTCCCAACGTTTGCACACGAACAGGACTGTTTTGTAATATTACGAATCAACTATTCCTAAACTTGTTGTATTACATGTTGCCGTCAGTATGCAGTACATCCAATCTTTTTGAAACACATACTCCGTTGACCACTCCCCAGAACCTAATTTCTACAGTTCCCTACCCAGCCTCCCCGTCCCGCTTCTTACGCTGTAACTTTGACAAGCCATCAACTCTTACATTAATGACATGTAATTTATCAAAATGAGACCAAATAGCATAATACTAAAAACAGGCCTGCCTGTGTCCCCAATTGAGCAGTCACGCGTAATGCTTCTCCTACCTGCTATGTCCCATAGCTGTATCCGTACTGTTTCTTGGTCCCAGTTAAGGACCTTCAGGGCGAAGTCCACTCCTATCGTGGCTCGGTAGTTAGGGCTGAAGTTCTGGTGGACGTAACGCTTGATGATGCTAGTCTTGCCCACCCCCAGGTCCCCTATTACCAGGATCTTATAGAGGTGCTCCTTGTGATTGTTCTGCATGGCGACCGCGGAGCGCTACGGTAGGACATTAATGCGCCGTGATAACGGGAGCGATCCTGAAGGAACGCCCAGAGAAGTGGGGCAGAAGAGGGTAACAGCGGGACCTTGTGACTGGCGGGCCTCAGGCGTGAGAGCGCGCAGCTGGGCTGACCCCATTTGAAGTTCATACCGTCATCTAAAAGTTACTTAATCCCGAAAAAGTAGCAAGACATGCAACATTCCATGAATAATATTGAAGTTGTGCACATATAGCTTAAGATTTACCCAGATGTCAATATATAAAAGTCACCGAAAATATTTCTAAAAGATACTTTATTTTCTTTCAATTTGTAAAAAGCAGACAATCTGCAAATCTGTGCATACATGTGATCTTATTGGAAAACTGACATTTCTAATGAAAGGCAGCCCCTTCCTAAGTGACAAGAAAAAAAAGGCACCAACATTGAATCATACTGTATCCCTTCCAACATGAGCCAGTCCCTTTGAACATTCCCAGGAGACTCCAATTTACAGCATCAGAGAGACACCGGAGACTCCAATTTACAGCATCAGAGAGATACAGTACAGAGATGACTAGCGACAGTATACATTTGAGATCACAGGACAGTCTCCCCTGAGATTAACGATAAAGAGCCCTAGTCTGGTGCCCTCCTCTCAATCACCAGACTAACTACAAAAGACTAATAAAACTACAAATCCCAGTTACATAAGGAATTAAAGCAGGTTCCCTTTTGGCATCATTCCAAAAATGCATCTAACTGGCAAGGATCACAGTCTAGCGAGCATGGTGAACACTTTTACCGATTATATCTGACATCAACAACATCCCAGCCATTTCTAAATATTACATTTATAAGCCATTGTAGACTTCAGGCTAGGTTCCAATTGGGAAAATCCCTGAAGATCAACCCTTTCCCTCCTACCCCTGTAGACCCTCTACAGTTTAGGGATGGGCTTGGCTGCCACAGCGATGCTCTCGATGGCACACTCGTCAGACCCCCGTCTGATCCTGAAGAAGCCCCCCTCGCCCCACGCCGTCCCCCAGCTGTTCTTCACCACCCAGAACTTCTGACCCGTGACGTGACATTGGCCGTAGCCCACCAGCAGCACCGCGTGGTTGGTCAGCTCAAACGGGTTGTAGGGGTCATGGAGGCCCGTGTGGTGGTAGATACCCTCCTTGTAGTGCATGAAGTCAGGATACACCTGGACGAGAACAGTGTGAGGAATACACCTGCCATTTTGACTTAAACTAATACTGGCCATCACTCATATAGCTAGCCAATGCACAAACCAACGTGTGTCCCACCTCGAAGGCCACCCCCATGGGTCCGTTCTTGACCAGTTCCAGCATCATGGCAGACTCGCTGCAGCCTCCGTAGAAGCCTCCCACGTAGCTGTAGTCTGAAGTGTAGTGGCGGAGACAGCCATCGGGAACGTCACACGGGGAATCTGTCCCAGCGTACGGATAACACGACTCTTCCACGATCCCAAAGTCCTGGACGTACTTCCCAATGAGGTAGGGGAAGCCACCGTCACAGCCTGAGAGGGAGGAGAGGGGAAGTAAGAGGGGTTAGATATGGGAGGAATACAAACACCCGTTGAGGTACAATTATGCAGAGTGTTCGCTCATTACCTTGGGAGTACTGGGAGCAGGAGACGACCTGCTGTGGGCTGAAGATGGGAGTCTCGGTGTTGTTGGTTTGGAGTCGGACACGAGCCTCCAACATTCCCATTAAGGCAAAGGAATAGCAGCTACCACACGAAGCTGAAGCCCACAGAGGACCAATCAAACACTGTCACAACCAATCAAAAACCTCACTGCAACATCAGTGACCACTAAGAACCAGACACCCAGTCAAGCAGTCCGTGGATCCTCTTTAACCTGCAACTAGAGTTCTGTGGGAATGAACCCTAAAAGCCAATTTATGTTTGAGCTGAAAATGTGGTCGGAGGCTTCGTATGGAGGGTGTGACAATTGTGGAGCCTCCGGAGGTATGCAGAGGCAAAGTTAAGCTCCGTACCACATCTCACCTCAAGCTGAAATGCAGAGGGCTCCGTATAGCTCTGATTGATGGGAGGTAGGGGCGGTACATCCTGTATAAACAAACTCACATCCTTCACAATAGTTCTGCAGTAAATGCTGTACGGCCAGTGTCGACCATGCAGAGCCTTTTAGGCAGGGCAGAAAGCCCCACTCACAGCAGAAGGCCCCTGTTAAAACCCTTCAGAGCCCCTAAATCCCAGCCGTTGCCCTCAGCCATGCAACAACTCACTACATACACGAGCGCTGTGTCTGCGGGTTGAGACGGGAACAGTGGCCACTATAATGCTGGAGGGACCATTGATTTAGCAGTGGTACAGCCCTGTAGAGGACATTCCTAAGGCCTCAGACACAGCAGACAGGCTGAACATTAAACACATGGGTTGGGAGGAGACATATTGCCAAGAGTCACGATAGACAAGTGTAGGGATTTGACCCGGCGTGTGTTACCCTGGTTGCGGACAGGACTGAGGTAGTTGACTCCGTTGGCATCTCTCCAGTCCCAGCGCTCAGGGAGGCCGGCCGCCATCTTGACTAGCGTTGCTGTCACAGGGGCGGGGCCAACACGTCTGGGGAGGAGCATAGACTCATACAATAAGGGAACACCAAGGACATTTCTTACAATGAATCCAAAATGAGTGTTCCTATTGAACACCTTTAGGTACTACCTCAGTTAGAGTCCTGTTTCATACCTACTGACCACCACCAATGTGATCTCTTCCCCAATGTCTCCTGAGGTGAACACAAGTCCCCCCCACACTATGGATTAGAGTCACAGCATGGACTGTACATAGTTCCCCACCCTATTTCTGACACCAAACCATTACTTTAAAATCCATGGTGTGGGGGTGAACAAGTGGAGAGAAAATACAGCTCAGCTGGGGGTTGAGAGAGAGAACAGGCATTTGTAAGCCCTTGTACAGAGTGTTTCTTACCAGAGCAGTCTGGACGAGTTGGGGCCAGAGACAGTGTTCCATTATCCTAAAACAGAGCCCTGTAGCCTTGGACTCACCTGCCATGACGATTCTCTCCAGGGGACCAACTGTCCCTCCCACATTATCAAATTGCTTTTGTCCCCCCCAGTTTGATCGTTGGAATGTGATAATGAGGCGAAGGTGTGCATTAGGACCACACGGACACCTCTGAGCGGTCAGTAGGCTGTGTTTGACTGGATAAAATATATTCCATTATGTCCCCCCCACTTCCAAAACCAAAGTTAGGACCCTGATTTTCACCCTTTTCTTTCAGAAGTAACAAATCTCACAGCTGACAGCCTCATCCTGCTTCTTCCTTGGGGACGTAGTACATGTGAAGTTCACCAAAATGAGTTTCAGAATTTAATTCCTGTTTCAATACATAGTTTGACGAGTGACTGTACCTGGGGATGTGTGAAGCTGGTCCCCCAGCCCTGTGCATTAGCTGCTGCAGAGTGTAGGTCTCATGTTCGCTGTAGGCTGTGGCTTTCCAGGAGCTCTGGGCCATGTTGATGGAGTCAATGAAGTCCATGTTGTGTTTGTAGGACCTCTGGAGCAACCTGGTGGAGGGGAGGGAGGAGTAAACAGACCTGGAGCAACCTGGTGGAGGGGAGGGAGGAGTAAACAGACCTGGGGGAGGGGAGGGAGGAGTAACCAGACCTGGAGCAACCTGGGGGAGGGGAGGGAGGAGTAAACAGACCTGGGGGAGGGGAGGGAGGAGTAAACAGACCTGGAGCAACCTGGGGGAGGGGAGGGAGGAGTAAACAGACCTGGAGCAACCTGGGGGAGGGGAGGGAGGAGTAAACAGACCTGGGGGAGGGGAGGGAGGAGTAACCAGACCTGGAGCAACCTGGGGGAGGGAGGAGTAAAGACTGATTCTACCTCCGCATTGCTTGTTGTTTTAGGCTGGGTTTCTGTATAACACTGACATCGGCTGATGTAAAGACAGACAGACCCGCTCAGGCCAGAACACATGACTCACTTGACACACGAGCAGTGACTGACAGCCAATGTAAAAGAGTCTAAAAACAAAGCAGACTGCTTGTTTTTCAATATGAGCAATGCTCACAGTAAAAAGGAACCATGGATGAAAAATAGCCTTCCAGCCAACTATACAACTTTAATGTGAAAACATAGCTGATTATTGGAGAGCATTATTATTGGGCAGTGTGTGTGTCAAGCCCCCTATAAAACCCTGAGACTACTCACATGTTATTGGGATGGTAGCGGTGTGTGTGTAGGGAGCGAGGAGGTATTGGGACAACCCTCTTGGCAGTGAAGCAGGCCCAGTTGTTCCCCAGAGAATCATGGACCCAGCCTGGCAGAGTCTGGTCACAGTAGCTGGTCACCTCAGAGCCCTGCTCAGAATACTGGAACAGAGGAGAAAAATCAGTCTGTGTACGAGGCGTCCCTGTGTGTTGTGTAGAAAGAGGACAAACACATATTGAATCTTTATGGTCTGAGTTGGAGATTAAAAAGCAGAAGATCAAGTCAGTGATGTTTTATTCAAGTGGATGTGGCAGTTACCCTGATAACAGCTGAGAGAGAAGAGAGAGCAGACAGTGTGGCTTTATGAACAGCAATGAGTAAGTAACAATGGGCTTTTCCAGTGAAGCATGTGGTGTGTCACTGTGCTGAAACAAGTCCAGACGGTTTCAATAAGGAAGTACAAGTGACATGCAGACATCAGCTCTACCACGTAGGAGGGACACCTCAACATTTCCCCTGATAAAGTCACAAGGAAGTCACGTGAAAAAGCAAAACGAAATACAACCCTGAATGAAAAAGTAGCAACACAGTGAAAGTAACTGAAACACGCCTGAATGCATCAGTGTAGCAACAGATGTAAAAGCCAGATTAGTGACTGAACCACCAACCCTGAAATTACAGGAAAGGTGACCAGCCATGTGTCTGAAACGTAATGTGCAAGGCTACAAGGTAGGAGGACTTCCGTCGCGGCCGGCCTGCTCATCAGGCAGCCTCCTACAGCGGGAGATTGATGGCATTTAATGAGCTAAACTGACCAAGATGCACCTCTAACACATAAAACCTCACAATTCTGCCCCAAAACAATGACAAGTCCCCTCAACCAGTGGCGTATGGGCTTTTTAGGTGAGAACTGATGCCACCCTTTGATAAGCAGTGGCCACTTTGTCAAAGGCACAAAACATTTTGCTTGTCCATTCCCAGCATGCCTCTCCAGGGAGCTGCTATAGAGAATCTGTGCAGCACTTCAACATCCCATCAAATCCTGTAGCACATAAAGGATATGGTAGAACAAGTATGTGGCCTTTTCTGTAGCCTACAGGCTGGAGATAAAAATGTGTAATTCCATAACTGCCAACAATGTTCCAGACCTCTTGACAGAGATCGTAGTATGTTACTGTATAGACTAACGTGTAACCCTGAATGAAACACAAGTGAGAGCATAAACCTGCCTTGAAGAAGCCAAACCACTTGTAGTCGTTGAGGACAACCTCAAAGCCCTGATTGTAGATGAGGGTGAAGAATCCAGTGTTCCCCAGGTCGTCCACCGCCACAGAAAGCTTCTCCAGGTGCACCGTTATCGACTTATCAATAGTGTCTTTTTTAAAACAAACAGAGAGACATTTTGGTAATTACTTCTCAATTCAACTTTGGGCTTCTTCTGTATTGCAAAGTAAGACGGGGTAGACACTAACATTAGGCAGTGGTGAAAGTTATCAAACATTGTATAATTGATTGTTTGTAGACTATTGTTACAAAAAGCACAGAGGCAATAGTAGAGACTACCGGGTCAAGTTTACACTCGAACCAATTAAAAGTTTGTTACATAGTCTACTTGATTGCTTAAAGCGTGAGTTTGTTCCGTATTTCCAGCTCTTACCCATCAGAGAGCAGTTGATTCCTTTGTCTTGCCCCCCCTTCGATACCTGGAACACCCAGGAGCCCAACAGGTCTTCATATGTGCAGTTGGCCGGGGTATCAGCCTGGGAGCCCTCCACCCAGAGCAGAAACACACACAGCAACACACCTCTCACCTTCATCACGTCACACCGCGCTCGTTTTTACACGACGCAGAGAGTTGAGTCTAGGATAATAACTAGCGAGGAACTTCACTCTACGTAAAAGCACAACTACAAAAAGGTAGGCTATATTTCCCCGAACTTCGATGCAACTGCGAGACGTGTTTGTACTTTGTCCTCTGCGCTTTTGTACAGTGAAAATGAACTTTCCCTTCGGTCATATGACCCGCTGCAGCTTCTCACGTGACTCGCTGAAGCTTTTAGAGACAAAGATGATTTATTATATTGACAAGAAAACCGAGTGACCCCCTCTAACAACGGAAATACATGTCCTCAATGATTGAAGGCAAATTAGGTCAGGTGGAACCATTGTAGCCAATGATGCACAACTTACTCATTTTTCTCAAAGCTGCCGGAATGCAACGTGAAACCAATTATATCAGTACATTTGTAACAGCCTATACATTACGAAACTTCTATTGGATTAAATTAGCCTCTCGTAACTCGACACTCTTTCACATACAGATTTTGGGCAAAGTAAATCCTCTCGTTTCGCCTGTTCCTGTATGGTGGAGAGGATCGAATTGAAAGGGAAACTGCAAATGTCGGTAATGACTGGCGTGTCCCTTGTTAAGGCAAATTACATTCAATCGGTTTTCAGCTGTGAAGACGCTTCACTTCAGCAACTCTGCTGTGGCTGACTTTTAAAATCTGTAAGTCTTTCATCAGTGAAATACAAGAGTTTTATTGGATAATGAGAACACTCAATATCATTTTTTATGTTTTTTAAAAGTGTGTCCAGGATATAAACTCAGCAATAAAAGAGACATCCTCTCACTGTCAACTGCGTTTATTTTATATTTGTATGAAAATAACAAGATTCAACAACTGAGACATAAAGTGAACAAGTCCCACAGATAATGTGACTAACAGAAATGGAATAATGTGTCCCTGAACAAAGGGGGGGTCGAAATCAAAAGTAACAGTCAGTATCTGGTGTGGCCACCAGCTGCATTATGTACTGCAGTGCATCTGTAACCAATGTGAAATGGCTAGTTAGTTAGCGGTGGTGCGCGCTAATAGCATTTCAATCAGTGACGTCACTCGCTCTGAGACTTGAAGTAGGGTTTCCCCTTGCGTTGCAAGGGCCGCGGCTTTTGTGGCGCGATGGGTAACGATGCTTCGTGGGGTGTCAGTTGTTGATGTGTGCAAGGGTCCCTGGTTCGAGCCCGGGTTGGGGCGAAGAGAGGGACGGAACCTACACTGTTACACATCTCCACATGTACTGCACTAGATTTGCCAGTTCTTGCTGTGAGATGTTACCCCACTCTTCCAACAAGGCACCTGCAAGTTCCCGAACATTTCTGGGGGGAATGGCCCTAGCCCTCACCCTCCATTACATCAGGTCCCAGACGTGCTCAATAGGATTGAGGTCCGGGCTCTTCGCTGGCCATGGCAGAACACTGACATTACTGTCTTGCAGGAAATCACACACATCTTCAAATAATATTTTTTCAGGAATCTCCTTGCGAATGATTTTGCTGAAGATTGTATCTCCGCCAGCCTGGGCAACCTTTTGCTATCTCATCCGACATGTATGGCTGGTGGCATTGTCATGCTGGAGGGTCATGTCAGGATGAGCCTGCAGGAAGGGTACCACATGAGGGAGGAGGATGTCTTCCCTGTAACGCGCAGCGTTGAGATGGCAGGCAATGACAACAAGCTCAGTCCGATGATGCTGTGACACACCGCCCCAGACCATGACGGACCCTCCACCTCCAAATCGATCCCGCTCGGTGTACATTCATTCCTTCGACAATAAACGCGAATCTGACCATCACCCCTGGTGAGACAAAACCCGCGACTCGTCATGAAGAGCACCTTTTGCCAGTCCTGTCTGGTCCAGCGACGGTGGGTTTGTGCCCATAGGCGACGTTGTTGCCAGTGATGTCTGGTGAGGACCTGCCTTACAACAGGCCTACAAGCCCTCAGTCCAGCCTCTCTCAGCCTATTGCGGACAGTCTGAGCACTGATGGAGGGATTGTGCATTCCTGGTGTAACTCGGGCAGTTGTTGTTGCCATCCTGTACCTGTCCTGCAGGTGTGATGCTCGGATGTACCGATCCTGTGCAGATGTTGTTACACGTGGTCTGCCACTGCGAGGACGATCATCTTTCCATCCTGTCTCCCTGTAGCGCTGTCTTCGGCGTCTCCCAGTACAGACATGGCAATTTATTGCCCTGGCCACATCTGCAGTCCTCATGCCTCCTTGCAGCATGCCTAAGGCACATTCACGCAGATGAGCAGGGACCCTGAGCATCTTTCTTTTGGTGCTTTTCAGATTCTGTAGAAAGGCCTCTTTAGTGTCCTAAGTTTTCATTACTGTGACCTTAATAGCCTAGCGTCTGTAAGCTGTTAGTGTCTTAATGACCGTTCCACAGGTGCATGTTCATTGAACAAGCATGGGAAACAGTGTTTAAACCCTTTACAATGAAGATCTGTGAAGTTATTTGGATTTTTACGAATTGTCTTTGAAAAACAGGGTCCTGAAAAAGGTCTGTTTATTTTTTTGCTGAGTTTATAAGAGGGGTGAGAGACTGCAGTGCAGTTCCTCCAATGAACATTTAAATTAATTTTGTGGTGTTCATTACTTATGCTTAATTGGCATAATATGAAATAGATGCTCTTAAATTCAAGTCAAGGGGTTTATTGGCATGGGAAACATATGTTAACATTGCCAAAGCAAGTAAAGTAGATAATAAACAAAAGTGAAAGAAACAATACAAATTAACAATTAACTTTACACTCACAGAAGTTCCAAAATAATAATGACATTTCAAATATCATGTTGTGTCTACATACAGTGTTGTAACGATGTGCAAATAGTTAAAGTACAGTGGCCAGGTATTCTGCCGCTGTGTACTCTCTGTTTAGGTTTAAATAACATTCTTGTTTGCCCTGTTTTTTTAGTAAATTCTTTCCAATGTGTCAAGTAATGATATTTTTGTTTCTCATGATTTGGTTGGGTCGAATTCTGTTGCTGTCCTGGGGATCTGTGGGGTCTGTTTGTGTTTGTGAACAGAGCCCCAGGTTAATTTCTCTGTAGGTGATGACTTTGTTATGGAAGGTTTGGGAATTGCTTCCTTTTAGGTGGTTGTAGAATTAAATGCTATTTTCTGGATTTTGATAAATAGCCGGTATCGACCTAATTATGCTCTGCGTGTATTATTTGGTGTTTTACGTTGTACAAAGAGGATATATTTGCTGAATTCTGCATGCATAGTCTAAATTTGGTGTTTGTCCCATTTTGTGAATTCTTGGTTGTTGAGCGGACCCCAGACCTCACAACCATAAAGGGCAATGGGTTCTATAACTGATTCAAGTATTTTTAGCCAGATCCTAATTGGTATGTTGAATTTTATGTTCCTTTTGATGGCGTAGAAGGCCCCTCAGATCGTTCACAGCTTTTTGGAAGGTACATGGCGCTGATGTTTAGGCCGAGGTATGTATATTTTTTTGTGTGTTTTGTGGGCAGGTTTTCCCTATCTGGGGCAATGCCGTCGGGGGTACGCCAAATAAAAATGTGATTCACATTTTTTATTATATTTTTATTAAACAGTCCATTTATATTTTCCAACGGGGCTATACATTTGGGTGAAGTTTTTTTCTCAACTGAGTAGCGTCATTTCACTGACAAAAATACAATTTAACCATCTACTGTTCAGCAAAATAACAACACAATGTCAAATACAGGTAGCCTAGTCAAATAATTAACATCCAATCACATTAACCGTTTCTCTCGGGGGAATTCCACTAACGGTCCGTATGTAGCCAAACGTAGCTGCTGCTCATGTTGGTATCTGTACTGATGGCGCAAAAGCCGTGACAGGGAGACATAGTGGAGTGGTAATGTGCGTGCAAGCAGTTTCTCCTGACGCCACTTGGGTACACTGCAGCATCCACCGAGAGGCTCTTGCTGCCAAGGGAATGCCTGACAGCTTGAAAGACGTTTTGGACACTATAGTGAAAATGGTTAACTTTGTTAAAGCAAGGCCCCTGAACTCTCGTGTATTTTCTGCACTATGCAATGATATGAGCAGCGACCATGTAACGCTTTTACAACATGCAGAAGTGTGCTGGTTATCAAGGGGCAAAGTATTGACACGTTTTTATTTAATTGAGAGACAAGCTTAAAGTTTGCTTTACTGACCATACGCTTTCTCGACGCTACTCAGTCGAGACAAATTTCACACGCGTGACCGCTTGCATGATGACGAGTTTCTCACACGACTGGCCTATCTGGGTGACGTTTTTCCTCGTCTGAATGATCTGAATCTAGGATTACAGGAACTCTCCACAACTATATTCAATGTGCGGGACAAAATTGAGGCTATGATTAAGAAGTTGGAGCTCTTCTCTGTCTGCATTAACAAGGACAAAACACAGGTCTTTCCATCATTTTATGATTTTTTGTGTGCAAATGAACTCAAGCTTATGGACAATGTCAAATGTGATATAGTGAAACACCAGAGTGAGTTGGGTGCGCAATTACGTAGGTATTTTCTCGAAATGGATGACACAAACAACTGGATTCATTATCCCTTTCATGCCCTGCCTCCAATCCACTTAACAATATCTGAACAAGAAAGCCTCATCGAAATTGCAGCAAGCGGTTCTGTGAAAATTGAATTTAAACAGAAGCCACTGTCAGATTTCTGGATTGGGTTGCGCTCAGAGTATCCTGCCTTGGCAAGTCGCGCTGTTAAGACACTGATGCCCTTTGCAACTATAGTTGAAGTCAGAAGTTTACATACACTTAGGTTGGAGTCATTAAAACTCGTTTTTCAACCACTCCACACATTTCTTGTTAACAAACTATAGTTTTGGCAAGTCGGTTAGGACATCTACTTAGTGCATGACACAAGTCATTTTTCCAACAATTGTTTACAGACAGATTATTTCACTTATAATTCACTGTATCACAATTCCAGTGGGTCAGAAGTTTACATACACTAAGTTGACTGTGCCTTTAAACAGCTTGGAACATTACAGAAAATGATGTCATGGCTTTGAAAGCTTCTGATAGGCTTATTGACATCATTTGAGTCAATTGGAGGTATACCTGTAGATGTATTTCAAGGCCTACCTTCAAACTCAGTGCCTCTTTGCTTGACATCATGGGAAAATCAAAAGAAATCAGCCAAGACCTCAGAAAAAATTGTAGACCTCTACGAGTCTGGTTCATCCTTGGGAGGAATTTCAAAACACCTGAAGGTACCACGTTCATCTGTACAAACAATAGTACGCAAGTATAAACACCATGGGACCATGAAGCCGTCATACCGCTCAGGAAGGAGACGCGTTCTGTCTCCTAGAGATGAATGTATTTTGGTGCAAAAAATGCAAATCAATCCCAGAACAACAGCAAAGCACCATGTGAAGATGCTGGAGGAAACAGGCACAAAAGTATCTATATCCAGAGTAAAACAAGTCCTATATCGACATAACCTGAAAGGCCGCTCAGCAAGGAAGAAGCCATTGCTCTAAAACCGCCATAAAAAAGCCAGACTACGGTTTGCAACTGCACATTGGGACAAAGATCATATGTTTTGGAGAAATGTCTTCTGGTCTGATGGAACAAAAATAGAACTGTTTGGCCATAATGACCATCGTTATGTTTGGAGGGAAAAGGGGGAGGCTTGCAGGCCAAAGAAAACCATCCCAACCGTGAAGCACGGGGGTGGCAGCATCATGTTGTGGGGTTGCTTTGCTGCAGGAGGGACTGGTGCACTTCACAAGATAGATGGCTTCATGAGGAAGAAAATTATGTGGATATATTGAAGCAACATCTCAAGACATCAGTCAGGAAGTTAAAGCTTGGTCGCAAATGGGTCTTCCAAATGGACAATGACCCCAAGCATACCTCCAAAGTTGTGGCAAAATGGCTTAAGGACAACAAAGTCAAGGTATTGGAGTGGCCATCACAAAGCCCTGACCTCAATCCTATAGAAAATTTGTGGGCAGAACTGAAAAAGCATGTGCAAGCAAGGAGGCCTACAAACCTGACTCAGTTACACCAGCTCTGTCAGGAGGAATGGGCCAAAATTCACCCAACTTATTGTGGGAATGTTGTGGAAGGCTACCCAAAACATTTGACCCAAGTTAAACAATTTAAAGTCAATGCTACCAAATACTAATTGAGTGTATGTAAACTTCTGACCCACTGGGAATGTGATGAAAGAAATAAAAGCTGAAATAAATCATTCTCTCTATTATTATTCTGACATTTCACATTCTTAAAATAAAGTGGTGATCCTAACTGACCTAAGACAGGGCATTTTTACTGTCAGGAATTGTGAAACTGAGTTTAAATGTATTTGGCTAAGGTGTATGTAAACTTCCGACTTCAGCTGTATGTACCTATGTGAGGGTGGATTCTCGGCCCTCACTAGCATGAAAACTAAATACAGCACAGACTGCGTGTGGGAAATGATTTAAGACTGAGACTCTCTCCAATACAACCCAACATTGCAGAGTTATGTGCATCCTTTCAAGCACAACCTTCTCATTAACCTGTGGTGAGTTATTCACCATTTTCGATGAACAAGTAAGGTTTTATATATGTAAGATGGTTAAATAAAGAGCAAATTTATTGATTATTATTATATTATTGATATTAATATTATTATTTGTGCCCTGGTCTTTTCAGAGCTCATTGTCACTTCCCACGTGCCAGGTTGTGACAAAAACTCACACTCATTCTTATGTTTAATGCTTCCAGTGGGGAGACCTGAGGTCAAACTACCCCCACTCCCCCTACCTCGGGCTTCTGAGTGGGAGACCTTCCCAGGCAGTAGCCTGCCTAGCTCACAAACTAGAATCAGGGCGCCCCCCCGACAAGGTTAATTGACCCACAGTCCCACACGGTGACATGATGTCATTGACGTGGCGTGCAAATGGGCAACAGAAAACCGATCGCACAAATGTCACCATTCTGAATAATTTGTCATTTTCATTTTAAAAAATGTAACAATTGTGCGGGTGCCCCGTGCCACCCTGGGCGGCGGCCCATGTCGCCTAAATCCACCACTGCTCTCCCCTCTGAGACAGTGAGGAGTCATTCACACATCTCACATCCTCATTGTGTCTGTCTTCTGAGCTGAATCACACATGAAGGACCAACCCATGGTAGAGACCCCATCCCTCATATTCTCCACTACTTACTGACAAATGTCTGCACGAGCTTTAGGCCTCATCTACACACACACACACACACACACACACACACACACACACACACACACACACACACACACACACACACACACACACACACACACACACACACACACACACACACACACACACACACACACACCTAGGCCTACACACAGTTATACACACACACTACCCGGTATGTACCAGACTTCTGTTATTCACATAAGTGAGAAGAAGCCTGTCTCAACATCTCAGAGCTCAGTCTGGCCTGACCACCAGTGTTTAATGTTATTAGATGACACCACTGTGACATCACTCTGTGCTCGGTAACTAAACACACACACACACACACACACACACACACACACACACACACACACACACACACACACACACACACACACACACACACACACACACACACACACACACACACACACACACACACACACACACACACACACAGTAACTAAACACACACACACAGCACTCTGCTGTGCTCAGTAACTAAACACACACACACACAGCACTCTGCTGTGCTCAGTAACTAAACACACACACACACACATCACTCTGCTGTGCTCAGTAACTAAACACACACACACTGTCAAATATTTAAACAGAATTATCTGATGCACTTTGCTATCGGCCGATATAATGAAGCCATAAACAAAGCCATCGTTAAACGCTCAACAACTTTTACTCTTGCCTTGGCAAGGTTTTGTGTGTGCACCTGGGGAGGTGTGTGGCCAGTGTGTGTGTGTGTGTGTGTGTGTGTGTGTGTGTGTGTGTGTGTCTGTGTGTGTTTGTGTGTGTCTCCAGTTGTTAAAAGGCTTATTTTATCTGATGGACACTGAAAATATGGGGTCTGAGTCTGGGACAGACACATTGATTACCATGGTTGCATGGTAGGAGACTGACTCATCTGCTTAACAGACCATAATAAGCACTGATCGAATGGAGAGGAGAGTAGAGGAATTAGTCATGTGTGTGTGTGTGTGTGTGTGTGGGTGGGGGGACAGAGATAGCGTAAAGGAAAAAGATGGGGAGAGAGAGAGAGACAGAGAGAGAGGGAGGGAGGGAGGGAGGGAGGGAGGGAGGGAAGGAGAGAGAGAGAGAGAGGGAGGGAGGGAGGGAGGGAGGGAGGGAGGGAGGGAGGGAGAGAGAGAGATATATATATATATATATATAGAGAGAGAGAGGAAACAGATAGAGTTGTGGCGTTCTATATGTTCTCTTTGAGAGACTCATTGACGTTCTATGTTTCCATCCTGATGCTTCTCTTTCTGGCACAGGGAGGAAATTAACACTACTCACTTTAGTTTCACTCCTGCTTCAATGAAACCCACAGACCTATCACCCTAATACTACACACACACACACACACACACACACACACACACACACACACACACACACACACACACACACACACACACACACACACACACACACACACACACACACACACACACACATACATACATCTCCCAGTGTATGTGAGTGAGAGATGTAGAGAGAATATGTCTATGTTATTGTGAGATTGTGCCCTTCTTGCGATTCACTGCACAGCAACTAGGCTCCTACCTCCATAAATCTCTCTCAGTTTCATTTACGACGTCGTTTGTCAAAATGTGCCAGTTGGTGGCTGTAACCATGATTTAATCCAGAAACAGATCCTTCTACCTGCTCACAGCTCCACAAAATGTCTGATTGTCTGATTGTGAGTAAATGCAAACCAGATCAGATTAAACAGATTGCTGCAGCAGAACCAGCCTTATGACGCATGCCCAAAGCAGATATGACACACACAAACACATGCATGCACACACACACACACACACACACACACACACACACACACACACACACACACACACACATATACAGACCCAACCCCATGCTACTGCACATCTCGCCTACACAACTTACAACTTAAGCCCCATCTCACAATACAAAACCCTCCAATACATGCTGTTTACATAACAGCACTCTAATTTTAGACGTGATACATGTGAGTAATGTGTAGTATGTTCAAGTATGCGACATATGTACAGTATGTTGTAGGTGGTTTTGGACTTGGAATTCGCTATGCCTCTGACTGTACATAGCAACAATATCCTCTGGAATCAATCAATAGCTGGAATCAATCAATAGCTGGAATCAATCAATAGCTGGAATCAATCAATAGCTGGAATCAGTCAATAGCTGGAATCAATCAATAGCTGGAATCAATCAATAGCTGGAATCAATCAATAGCTGGAATCAAGCAATAGAACAGTGAAATGAAGGGTTGTTTATTCTGATTGCCATGTTTGAAATCAAAGCCAGGATTCAGTATGAACACGGATTTGGACATATAAAGGCCATTTATTTTCAGTGTTTACCGTGAATGTGATGAATGCGGGAACATTGCCTTTCAAACGTACATTGCGGACAAAGCGTGATTGGATTGAGTCCCAGCCTAAGTCCCTCCAATAATGCTGTAATGTCCACAATCGAGGTATTGGATTTATTTGTTATAGCGTACTGAGATGTCCCCAGACTGTCTGTCCCCAGGCTGTCTGTTTCTAGACTGTCTGTCCCCAGACTGTCTGTCCCTAGGCTGTCTGTTTCCAGACTGTCTGTCCCCAGGATGTCTGTCCCCAGGATGTCTGTCCCTAGGCTGTCTGTTCCCAGGCTGTCTGTCCCCAAGCTGTCTGTCTCCAGGCTGTCTGTCCCCAGGCTGTCTGTTCCCAGGCTGTCTGTTTCTAGACTGTCTGTCCCCAGGATGTCTGTCCCTAGGCTGTCTGTCCCCAGGCTGTCTGTCCCCAGGCTGTCTGTTTCCAGGCTGTCTGTCCCCAGGCTGTCTGTTTCCAGGCTGTCTGTCCCCAGTCTGTCTGTTTCCAGGCTGTCTGTCCCCAGGGAGCTGAGGGAGGTCAGACCCTCTGTTTGACCTGGATGTGACCCTCAGGTCATCATGACCTTTGCTTCCGGGACACACCTCTCCCTTCTTACTGTTTCCATATAATCTCAGCATTCCCCCATCCTAGCACCAGCAGGAGGGTTAAATGAGTGAAACAATGCATCTGGATAATACACAGCCAGGGCCTGCGTAGGGTGGGAGTGTTTGCCATTTCTCTGTGTAGGGGAGGTGTGTACTTCTCTGTGTGGGAGAGGTGTGTATTTCTCTGTGTGGGAGAGGTGTGTATTTCTCTGTGTGGGAGAGGTGTGTATTTCTCTGTGTGGGAGAGGTGTGTACTTCTCTGTGTGGGGGAGGTGTGTATTTCTCTATTTAGGGGAGGTGTGTACTTCTCTATTTAGGGGAGGTGTGTATTTCTCTATTTAGGGGAGGTGTGTATTTCTCTATTTAGGGGAGGTGTGTACTTTTCTATTTAGGGGAGGTGTGTACTTCTCTATTTAGGGGAGGTGTGTACTTCTCTATTTAGGGGAGGTGTGTACTTCTCTATTTAGGGGAGGTGTGTATTTCTCTATTTAGGGGAGGTGTGTATTTCTCTATTTAGGGGAGGTGTGTATTTCTCTATTTAGGGGAGGTGTGTACTTCTCTATTTAGGGGAGGTGTGTATTTCTCTATTTAGGGGAGGTGTGTATTTCTCTGTGTGGGGGAGGTGTGTATTTCTCTGTGTAGGGGAGGTGTGTATTTATCTGTTTAGGGGAGAGGTGTTCTTATCTGTGTGGGGGAGGTGTGTATTTCTCTGTTTAGGGGAGAGGTGTATTTATCTGTGTGGGGGAGGTGTGTATTTCTCTGTGTAGGGGAGGTGTGTATTTCTCTGTTTAGGGGAGGTAGGTTTTTCTCTGTGTAGGGGAGGTGTTGATTTCTCTGTGTAGGGGAGGTGTGTATTTCTCTGTTTAGGGGAGGTAGGTTTTTCTCTGTGTGGGGGAGGTGTGTATTTCTCTGTGTGGGGGAAGTGTGTAGTTCTCAGTGTAGGGGAGGTGTGCATTTCTCTGTGTGGGGGAGGTGTGTATTTCTCTGTGTGGGGGAGGTGTTGATTTCTCTGTTTTGGGGAGGTGTGGGTTTGTCTGTGTGGGGGAGGTGTGTATTTCTCTGTGTGGGTGAGGTGTGTACTTCTCTGTGTAAGGGAGGTGTGTATTTCTCTGTTTAGGGGAGGTGTGTATTTCTCTGTGTGGGGAGGTGTGGGTTTCTCTGTGTAGGGGATGTGTGGGTTTGTCTGTGTGGGGGAGGTGTGCATTTCTCTGTGTGGGGGAGGTGTGTATTTCTCTGTGTAGGGGAGGTGTTGATTTCTCTGTTTAGGGGAGATGTGGGTTTGTCTGTGTGGGGGAGGTGTGTATTTCTCTGTGTGGGGGAGGTGTGTACTTATCTGTGTAGGGGAGGTGTGTATTTCTCTGTGTGGGGGAGGTGTGTATTTCTTTGTTTAGGGGAGGTGTGTATTTCTCTGTGTGGGGGAGGTGTGTACTTCTCTGTGTGGGGGATGTGTGTATTTCTCTGTTTAGGGGAGGTGTGTATTTCTCTGTGTAGGGGATGTGTGTATTTCTCTGTTTAGGGGAGGTGTGTATTTCTCTGTGTGGGGGAGGTGTGTATTTCTTTGTTTAGGGGAGGTGTGTATTTCTCTGTGTGGGGGAGGTGTGTATTTCTCTGTGTGGGGGAGGTGTGTACTTCTCTGTGTAGGCGAGATGTGTATTTCTCTCTGTGGGGGAGGTGTGTACTTCTCTGTGTGGGGGAGGTGTGTATTTCTTTGTTTAGGGGAGGTGTGTATTTCTCTGTGTGGGGGAGGTGTGTACTTCTCTGTGTGGGGGATGTGTGTATTTCTCTGTTTAGGGGAGGTGTGTATTTCTCTGTGTAGGGGATGTGTGTATTTCTCTGTTTAGGGGAGGTGTGTATTTCTCTGTGTGGGGGAGGTGTGTATTTCTTTGTTTAGGGGAGGTGTGTATTTCTCTGTGTGGGGGAGGTGTGTATTTCTCTGTGTGGGGGAGGTGTGTACTTCTCTGTGTAGGCGAGATGTGTATTTCTCTCTGTGGGGGAGGTGTGTACTTCTCTGTGTGGGGGAGGTGTGTATTTCTCTGTTTAGGTGAGGTGTGTATTTCTCTGTGTGGGGGAGGTGTGGGTTTTTCTGTGTGGGGTAGGTGTGTATTTCTCTGTGTGGGGGAGGTGTGTATTTCTCTGTGTGGGGGAGGTGTGTATTTCTCTGTGTGGGGGAGGTGTGTACTTCTCTGTGTGGGGGAGATGTGTACTTCTCTGTGTGGGGGAGGTGTGTATTTCTCTGTGTGGGGGAGGTGTGTACTTATCTGTTTAGTGGAGGTGTGTATTTCTCTGTGTGGGGGAGGTGTGTACTTCTCTGTGTGGGGTAGGTGTGTATTTCTCTGTGTGGGGGAGCTGTGTACTTCTCTGTGTGGGGGAGGTGTGTATTTCTCTGTTTAGGGGAGGTGTGTATTTCTCTGTGTGGGGGATGTTTGTATTTCTCTGTGTGGGGGAGGTGTGTATTTCTCTGTGTGGGGGAGGTGTGTATTTCTCTGTGTGGGGGAGGTGTGTACTTCTCTGTGTAGGCGAGGTGTGTACTTCTCTGTGTGGGGGAGGTGTGTATTTCTCTGTTTAGGTGAGGTGTGTATTTCTCTGTGTGGGGGAGGTGTGGGTTTGTCTGTGTGGGGTAGGTGTGCATTTTTCTGTGTGGGGGAGGTGTGTATTTCTCTGTGTAGGGGAGGTGTTGATTTCTCTGTTTTGGGGAGGTGTGTGTTTCTCTGTGTAGGGGAGGTGTGGGTTTGTCTGTGTGGGGGAGGTGTGTATTTCTCTGTGTAGGGGAGGTGTGTATTTTTCTGTGTGGGGGAGGTGTGTATTTCTCTGTGTGGGGGAGGTGTGCATTTCTCTGTGTAGGGGAGGTGTGTACTTCTCTGTGTGGGGAGGTGTGTATTTCTCTGTGTGGGGGAGGTGTGTACTTCTCTGTGTGGGGGAGGTGTGTACTTCTCTGTGTAGGGGAGGTGTGTATTTCTCTGTGTGGGGGATGTGTGTATTTCTCTGTGTGGGGGAGGTGTGTATTTCTCTGTGTGGGGGAGGTGTGTATTTCTCTGTTTAGGTGAGGTGTGTATTTCTCTATGTGGGGGAGGTGTGTATTTCTCTGTTTAGGTGAGGTGTGTGTTTCTCTGTGTGGGGGAGGTGTGTATTTCTCTGTTTAGGGGAGGTGTGTTTTGCTCTGTTTAGGTGAGGTGTGTATTTCTCTGTGTGGGGGAGGTGTGTATTTCTCTGTGTGGGGGAGGTGTGTATTTCTCTGTGTGAGGGTGGTGTGTTTTTCTCTGTGTGGGGGAGGTGTGTATGTCTCTGTGTGGGGGAGGTGTGTATTTCTCTGTGTGGGGGAGGTGTGTATTTCTCTGTTTAGGGGAGGTGTGTTTTTCTCTGTGTGGGGGAGGCGCCTGACATTGAGGGTTAAACTCATTCTGTTTCTCAATGCCGTTCTCATTCTTTACTCACTCATTTTTTTCCCAGTTTCAACTGGCCTCTCAGTTAGCCATCTGCTACAATTCCCTCATGCTGAATTAGTGGAGGCTCCTCTGAGTAGGCAGGGGAAGACCATCCTCCTCAGTGAATTTCATAAAAAATAAAACTAGTGAAACAAAAAGTTGTACATTTTTGATAAAAACTATACTAAATATATTCACATGTCACCAAATAATTGATTAAAACACACTGTTTTGCAACAGCACTCTGTAGGGTAGGACCATCGTGTAGCCGGAGGACAGTTAGCTTCCGTCCTCCTCTGGGTACATTGACTTCAATACAAAGCCTAGGAGGCTCATGGTTCTCACCCCCTTCCATAGACCTATACAGTAATTATGACTACTTCCGGAGGACGTCCTCAAACCTATCAGAGCTCTTGCATCATGAACTGACATGTCCACCCAATCAAAGGATCAGCGAATGAATCTAATACTGAAAGCATAAGCTACAGCTAGCTAGCACTGCAGTGCATACCATGTGTTAGTTAACTCAAAGAGAAAGACAATAATTGAACTGTTTTGAACAAATTAATTCATAAAAAAATTAAGGAGACGGAAGAGAGGGAGAGAGAGAGATAGCTATATATATTTTTTTTTTTCACTTTCACTTACTTAGCTAGCGAATGCAGCTAGCTAAACTCAGCAAAAAAAGAGACATCCCTTTTTCAGGACCCTGTCTTTCAAAGACAATTCGTAAAAATCCAAATAACTTCACAGATCTTCATTGTAAAGGGTTTAAACACTGTTTCCCATGCTTGTTCAATGAACCATAAACAATTCATGAACATGCACCTGTGGAACGGTTGTTAAGACACTAACAGCTCACAGATGGTAGGCAATTAAGGTCACAGTAATGAAAACTTAGGACACTAAAGAGGCCTTTCTACTGACTCTGGAAAACACCAAAAGAAAGATGCCCAGGGTCCCTGCTCATCTGTGTGAACGTGCCTTAGGCATGCTTCAAGGAGGCATGAGGACTGCAGATGTGGCCAAGGCAATAAATTGCAATGTCCGTACTGTGAGACGCCTTAGACATTGCTACAGGGAGACAGGATGGACAGCTGATCGTCCTCGCAGTGGCAGACCATGTGTAACAACACCTGCACAGGATCGGCACATCCGAACATCACACCTGTGGGACAGGTACAGGATGGCAACAACAACTGCCCGAGTTACACCAGGAATGCACAATCCCTCCATCAGTGCTCAGAATGTCCGCAATAGGCTGAGAGAGGCTGGACTAAGGGCTTGTAGGCCTGTGTTAAGGCCGGTCCTCACCAGACATCACTGGTAACAACGTCGTCTATGGGCACAAACCCACCGTCGCTGGACCAGACAGTACTGGCAAAAGGTGCTCTTCACTGACAAGTTGCGGCTTTGTCTCACCAGGGGTGATGATCAGATTTGTGTTTATCGCCGAAGGAATGAGCTTTACACCGAGGCCTGTACTCTGGAGCGGGATTGATTTGGAGGTGGAGGGTCCGTCATGGTCTGGGGCGTCACAGCATCATCGGACTGAGCTTGTTGTCATTGCAGGCAATCTCATCACTGTGCGTTACAGGGAAGACATCCTCCTCCCTCATGTGGTACCCTTCCTGCAGGCTCATCCTGACATGACCCTCCAGCATGACAGGTTTTATTAATTTATTGTCACCGGGGCCCACCGGTGTAACTGCTAAACTTCTTGCTGACTGTACAATGTACTGCATGAATGTAGCGTGTTTACTAATGTGTTAGTTCTAGTAGCTATGTTGACTATGATGTTAGCTAATATGGTGACAACGATGTAGGATGTGTGTAGCGGTTATGATATGGTTTGGCTTGGAAAAGGGTTTTCACCTGGTCACAGACAGCTGATGTATTGTGCACCGAAGTCCACAAGTGAAGGGAAAAGATGAGAGAAAGAGAGCGCGTAGATGCGAGAAGGATTTATACAACGATCAAAGGGATCATGCTGTTTGTATGTGGCTTCTATGAAAATGAAATGTGTTTGCGTGTGATCAGGGGTGTGTTCATTCAGATGATTCTGTTTAAAAGTGGAACGAAACAGGGATAAACATACCTGAATTTGTCAAATAGAAACTCTTGTTTGCAACTGTTGGACTAATGATTACACCCAATATAAGCTAGATGCAGGCAAGAGTGTGCAAGGCGGTATTGAATGTCACTGTCTGTCACCTCAATTACTCAAATTTCTTTCAACGTGTGCACCTATGTTGTAAACTTTCATTCATAGATCTAGGTTGTAACAACCTCATGATGGGTATAAGGAAAATTAGAGTGTCATGTAGTAGCCTAAACCTATAGATGTTACATTGAGCTGGGTGAATGGAATATGAATTCCAGTTATCCAATATGCTCTTATAGAAATAAGACCATACTCACCAAAAAAATGTATCGTCCTCACTCATCTTAAAAGGCAACAACCGCCACCATGCTGAATCAATGTGTGTGAGAGAGAGAAACAGAGGGAGGAGAGAGATAGAGAGAAACAGAGTAAGTGAGAGAGATGAAAGAGTGAGGGAGGAGAGAGAGGAGAAGGGAAGAGATGAAAGGGGATGAGAGAGGGAGAGGAAGATAGCATAGTTTTGCCATCCATAGTGTCTCCTAATTGAATGCAGTCATGGCCAGAAGAGCCCTCTTTGTCCTCATGGATGGAATGTTATTCATATTTTTCATAATTTCATAATTAATAAAAACTTATAAAAATGTGGTGTTTCTATGTCAAACAGTTTTGTTATATTCCAGTCTTCTGTGATGTATATAAAGTGTAATATTGGGATGCAAACTCAAAATGTAATACATTTCAACTCTATATCTGACATGATACAGGTGTCTTATTTCTTTAAAGCCCATAGCCATGTGTGTGAGGTATATACTTTTGGTTCAAAGTCGATTTTTTTTTTAAGACTACCAAGAATCCCTCAGTGTGACCCTGATTTAGCCCACTGCAGTAAAAGGTTAAGTCTGATTCATAGTGGGCCAATACAGTCCTTTAATGTCTGGGGTGTCATGGTGACTGATTCTCAGGGTTTGCAGATCAGTCTGCTTGGATGAGTCACTGAAATATCAGAGCAGCTGATCATTGGCCACAGCTACGACTATCTCAGCCAATCCACAGCTCTGACTATCTCAGCCAATCCAAAGACCTTTTCTTATTAAATAACAGTTGAGTCTTGCAGTAGGACATTACAATGAGAGGTTTTTAATAATGATTCAGAAGTTACTCTGCAGTACATTTACACAATGATTCTGCAATGGCTAGGAAACAAAAGCAAAAACTTGCCACATTTCCTACCTCACGTACCACAGGCCAGTGGATCCCAAACCTTTGTGACCCACCTAAGCCCAGCTGGGACCAAGAGAAGCCGTCTGCGACCCACCAGAGGGCCCCGGCCCACCGTTTGGGAAACACTGCTCTGTAGGCTAGCCTTCACTCTCCTACTCCTTCAAAAGTAAACATGTTCCTAAACATCCGTTAACATATATTCTCACGTTTTACAAAGCTGAATGAAACGACTAAATATATCATCAAATATCAACAGAAACCATCTCCAATATCACATCGATAGCGTCATGTTACATTCAACACTTCTACACGCCAGAGAAAGCAGCTAAACCCCAAACCAAACACAAAGTCCACTAAGTTAGGAGAGCAGCAGACACACTTGGTTATCAGATTTTGTGTCAGCAGTAAACATGGTCTGTAGAGATTCTATAGAGTTGGCACTGAGTGAAGGAGGTTGGTATCAGAGCCATGTATTTACAGAGTTGTGGCAATTTTAGAATGTTGAATATTGATCTAATTCTAGACATACAGTTACATAGCAATATTCAAATTTACCCCATGTAATGTTAATGGGGAGCTACCATAGAATGTTGCAGTGTCATGTAAATGTGTCATAATGCAGAAAGTTCTGGAAATACATGGCTCTGGTTGGTATGAATGAACCATGAGAATGCTCTGTGGAGTGTAGACAGTGTCAGTGTACATCTGTCCTCTCATCTTAGCTGTTTGTCAGTGAATGACTACGGGTGACATCTTGATAGGGTAGAAATGCAGAGACCATTGCATGCATTCCATGTACACACATGAATTATTGAGCTGCCTTGCCTTAGTCTATTGGAATTCTACATAGTTCATCACCGTTTCTCATGAAATCACAAAGCTAGCACAAATATATGCTGATAAGCTTGATAAATAGTCATCACGATGTGATTCAACAACATAAACTGGATTATCTCAAGTGAGCAGTACGAATGTAAACGTCACTGTAATTCTAGGCAACATTCATCATCTTATTGACACCTCTAATGAACATAGAATCTCCATGAATAGAATCTCATTAGAATCTCATTAGAATCTCATTAGAATCTCATTAGAATCATTGTCTTAGTCGTGATTATGGAATAAGAAGATATATAATAATTTAGGAATTACAATTATTTCTAAAATGTTTTTGATTTGTATTAATTTAAAGAATAAACAGTACACTACTTTACACTATTTTGTCACAAATGTAGCTTAAATTGGACAGTGATGTTGACTGATGAGATCGTTCTCTGAATTGGCTATTTTACAGAGAAAAAAATCATGCTCAAATACAAATTTAGTTCACACGTTTCAACCCATGGAGTGAACTTGAGCACATAGCCATGTCGTGTCCATGTCAAGACATGGACACTGTACTGAAATATAAAAACATCCATCATTCAGCAGCTTCAACATTCATACAGAAATAGGTTTGATAATATCTCAGATATCCAGCATCTAGATCAGCACTCTGTAACTCATATGAATGAATCTCCAGTTTCGCTCCGTAAACATGGTTTGGGGTAAATTCATCTGGACGGTGTTTATCTACAGCAGACTGAATACTAACTTCACAGAGTCTTGATATTTATTTATTTTTACCTTTATTTTACCAGGCAAGTCAGTTAAGAACAAATTCTTATTTACAATGACAGCCTAGGAACAGTGGGTTAACTGCCTTGTTCAGGGACAGAACAACAGATTTTTACCTTGTCAGCTCAGGGATTCAATCTTGCAACCTTTCAGTTACTAGTCCAACGCTCTAACCACTAGGCTACCTGCCACCCCATGCCAGAGTCTCGAAATGTCATGCAAATCTCCCAATCATTGGATGATTTGAGCAAATAAGACGTGAGTATCACGAGTTAGGACACAGCCCTGTAGGAGGAGAATGTGTGTTCAGGCTGGGTCACTGTGGAAACATCCAGCCCTGTAGAAAGAGCTGTATTCAGGCTGGGTCACTGTGGAAACTTCCAGCCCTGTGGAACGAGCTGTGTTCTGTCTGTCTCACTGTGGAAACTTCCAGCCCTGTAGAAAGAGCTGTATTCAGGCTGGGTCACTGTGGAAACTTCCAGCCCTGTGGAACGAGCTGTGTTCTGTCTGTCTCACTGTGGAAACTTCCAGCCCTGTAGAAAGAGCTGTATTCAGGCTGGGTCACTGTGGAAACTTCCAGCCCTGTGGAACGAGCTGTGTTCTGTCTGTCTCACTGTGGAAACTTCCAGCCCTGTAGAAAGAGCTGTATTCAGGCTGGGTCACTGTGGAAACTTCCAGCCCTGTGGAACGAGCTGTGTTCTGTCTGTCTCACTGTGGAAACTTCCAGCCCTGTAGAACGAGCTGTGTTCTGTCTGTCTCAATGTGGAAACTTCCAGCCCTGTGGAACGAGCTGTGTTCTGTCTGTCTCACTGTGGAAACTTCCAGCCCTGTAGAAAGAGCTGTATTCAGGCTGGGTCACTGTGGAAACTTCCAGCCCTGTGGAACGAGCTGTGTTCTGTCTGTCTCACTGTGGAAACTTCCAGCCCTGTAGAACGAGCTGTGTTCTGTCTGTCTCAATGTGGAAACTTCCAGCCCTGTGGAACGAGCTGTGTTCTGTCTGTCTCACTGTGGAAACTTCCAGCCCTGTAGAAAGAGCTGTATTCAGGCTGGGTCACTGTGGAAACTTCCAGCCCTGTGGAACGAGCTGTGTTCTGTCTGTCTCACTGTGGAAACTTCCAGCCCTGTAGAACGAGCTGTGTTCTGTCTGTCTCAATGTGGAAACTTCCAGCCCTGTGGAACGAACTGTGTTCTGTCTGTCTCACTGTGGAAACTTCCAGCCCTGTAGAAAGAGCTGTATTCAGGCTGGGTCACTGTGGAAACTTCCAGCCCTGTAGAAAGAGCTGTATTCTGTCTGTCTCACTGTGGAAATCTCCATCCCTAGCTGATGTGAGTGCCATTTTATATTCACAAATATGAGCTCAGGTCAGTTTTCCACAGATCAGTTTAGCATTTCTAGGGTTGATCTTAGTGTTGTTTATAGGAATCAGCCTTATAAATAATAGAATACAATATGAGGAGTTACTGTGAATCCTGTGTTTCTGCCAGGGCAGCAGGGTAGAGTAACTCAGAACAGCCCAGTGGGGCAACATGGAGTCAAAGTGCTGAGTCAAGCTGCTGCTATCCACACACACACACACACACACACACACACACACACACACACACACACACACACACACACACACACACACACACACACACACACACACACACACACACACACAGTTGAAGGGAGAGGGGTATGTATAGCTGTGATAGGAGACTGAGGTACTCCAGACTACGGGACTTGTACCCAGTACAGATGTGTGTCATGTATGTGTATGGGTAGTATTGCTTAAGGTTTGAAAATCTGGAATATATTTATATAGAAAATATCCAAAACAATAAAAACAGTTTACTTTTACGAAACCACTTATTACCCAACATGTTACCCTCCCTCCCAAGCCCTCACACCCTTTGGCACGATAATATCTTTTTAGGTATTTTTATATTTTTGATGTATAGTGATTTTTTTGTAATAGAATTACTAGACATTTGAATAGTAACCTACACTCTCACATTCAATGTAACACCATTTTTTTTGTCATATTGGTACTGTATATGTCACAACATAATCATCATTTTAAAAACATTTATTTTTGTAAATCTTTTTTTTTACCTTTTTGATATGTAAATGGAAAATAATTTTAGGATCTGTCATTGCATGCCCTTGTTATGTACAGAAGCAGTATGTCTGAGAGAAGCTGTTCTCTCTACTGGCCCGTGTCTAAGTGAACAATGGAACCAAGTCACAGGCAGACGTTTATTGTCATGAATCTTGCCCTGGAGGCAGAACTGAGCGATTTGAGCTAGATGGACCAGTCAAAATGGGAAACCAAAAAAAAAGAAGTGCTTTTTGGTCGTAATTTAAGGTTACACGTTAGGGTTAATAGTGTGGTTAAGGTTAGGGTGAGGTTTTAAATCAGCTTTTATGACTTTGTGGCTGGCAGGTTAGTGTTTTTCGTTATGACTCTTGTTCTGGAGGCAGCTCTGCGGAGTGGTCAATAGCTGGCACAGCCACAAAGTATCACATCTGATTTTAAACCTACATTTGCAGCTGGCATATATAAGGGGAAATCACTCATTTCTGACTCCAGGGCAATAAATACCAACCTGCTACAAAGTCACACACATTGTTATGCCAGAAGTGGATCCGTTTCTGCAAAATTCCTCTGGATCTCACAAATATTCTCATTCTGGCCCTCCTAGCTCTAGAGCCAGAGGGGATACACAGCGCTAAATCAGTGTGCTAAAACATCTACAAGCCCTTCTGACAGCATGAAGCAAACATGACTTCAGACATCAGTCTTAAACAAGGGGCTGGGTGCAATGTTCCCTTTAAACTGCTCGAGTGTGTTGGTGTGCAGACTGCCTTGCAACTCCCTGGGACTGCCATGCAGAAAAAAACATCAGCCCACAGAGAGAAGCACGAGATTGAACTTTACTCAACTTTCTAGAGCAGTGGTCACCAACCGGTCTATCAAGATTGATTGGTCGATCTCCAAGGCATTCCTAGTCGATCTCCAAGGCATTCCTAGTCAATGGCCAAACAGTTCTGTAAAAAACCCAATGATAGAGCATTGTGTTCCTATATTTTTGAGGCGATAGGTGCACCCGATTCAGCTGCCCTGAGTGCCGGGTAGGCGAACTGTTGCCATTTGAACCATTTCATGCGTCTGCAGGTACAAACTCTGCCTTCCCGGGCAGGCCCAGAGAGCAAATCAAATGCACTATAGGCCTACCGCTGGCCAATCAGATTGCTCAGATGACCGAGTCGTCAGTAACGTAGCAGGCATAAGAGAAAGTTACAGCAAAGTTGATACTGTGAGATTTCAAAACATTTAAAACCATGACTAGAGAGAGACTGTCAACGAATACAGCAAAGAGCTGCTGTTTTAATGAGTGAGTTTATGTTTAAAACCACGACTAGAGAGACTGTCAACGAATACAGCAAAGAGCTGCTGTTTTAATGAGTGAGTTTATGTTTAAAACCACGACTAGAGAGAGACTGTCAACGAATACAGCAAAGAGCTGCTGTTTTAATTAGTGAGTTTATGTTTAAAACCACGACTAGAGAGACTGTCAACGAATACAGCAAAGAGCTGCTGTTTTAATGAGTGAGTTTATGTTTAAAACCACGACTAGAGAGACTGTCAACGAATACAGCAAAGAGCTGCTGTTTTAATTAGTGAGTTTATGTTTAAAACCACGACTAGAGAGACTGTCAACGAATACAGCAAAGAGCTGCTGTTTTAATGAGTGAGTTTATGTTTAAAACCACGACTAGAGAGACTGTCAACGAATACAGCAAAGAGCTGCTGTTTTAATTAGTGAGTTTATGTTTAAAACCACGACTAGAGAGACTGTCAACGAATACAGCAAAGAGCTGCTGTTTTAATGAGTGAGTTTATGTTTAAAACCACGACTAGAGAGACTGTCAACGAATACAGCAAAGAGCTGCTGTTTTAATTAGTGAGTTTATGTTTAAAACCACGACTAGAGAGACTGTCAACGAATACAGCAAAGAGCTGCTGTTTTAATTAGTGAGTTTATGTTCTTACTCAGAACTGTCAACACTTTGTATTCAACACTTTTATAAGCCATAAAATGCGCTTCTCCACTCAGCACTACAACAAGCACTGCAGCTGTAATGAATGAGGAGGAAAGTGTATCTATAGGCTTGTGTTGGTATTATTGGTATTATTAGCGGTTTGGGTCTTTTTTAATATCAAGGAATAGTTCACTTTCTCTGTTCATAGGAGTAACAACATGAATTTGTGTATGAGGCAGAAATAATGCGGTACGATTCGAGTTTCACCATCGGCTGGAAGATGGTGTCCCTTTTTGGTCAGTGTCAGTGGAGGAAAGGGAGAGAGGAAGGATGTTGAGAGACGGACCCTCAGTCTGCTGCTCTCTCCCTCCGCTGAGACTCACCATCAGAAGGAGGCACCATCAGCCCAGTAAAACACAAATAAAAAGCTAATTATTTAAATTAATGCTCACTTAGTTGTGCCTCACAAGTAATACAGCAACGGATCTATTACCGGTGTGATCATATAGCCTACCTCAAATTTTGAAGTATAATTTTAAAAAAATGACCTGAACAGCAATGCATTGGCAGGTAAATTCAAGCAAAGCCAATATGTGGTGATAATGTATTGGGCCTATTACGTACTGCACAAACCTCATTGCTACAGAACTGTTTTTAATTGGTTAATGTTGCATAGGCTTACATTTTTTAAGTCATGATCTCAGCTTGCATTTTGACTCAGGAAGTGATCTTGACTCAGAAAAGGTTGGTGACCACTGTTCTAGAGTTTTCCCTGTTAACACTGTCAACGTTTTCCTTTACTGTGGCAATTGGGATTGAATCAACGCAATATTAGCCACTTGCAATGCAACATACCGAAACAAAACAAGCTATGAAAGAGATGTTGTTGTAGGCAGAACGCATCGGTGTAGGATTCTATTGTATTGACACGCACTACTCAGCCAGTACTCTACAGTCGTGGCCAAAAGTTTTGAGAATGACGCAAATATTCATTTCCAAAGTCTGCTGCTTCAGTGTCTTTAGATATTTTTGACAGATGTTACTATGGAATACTGAAGTATAATTACAAGCATTTCATAAGTGTCAAAGGCTTTTATTGACAATTACATGAAGTTGATGCAAAGAGTCAATATTTGCAGTGTTGACCCTTCTTTTTCAAGACCTCTGCAATCCGCCCTGGCATGCTGTCAATTAACTTCTGGGCCACATCCTGACTGATGGCAGCCCATTCTTGCATAATCAATGCTTGGAGTTTGTCGGAATTTGTGGATTTTTGTTTGTCCACCCGCCTCTTGAGGATTGACCACAAATTCTCAATGGGATTAAGGTCTGGGGAATTTCCTGGCCATGGACCAAAAATATCGATGTTTTGTTCCCCGAGCCACTTAGTTATCACTTTTGCCTTATGGCAAGGTGCTCCATCATGCTGGAAAAGGCATTGTTCATCACCAAACTGTTCCTGGATGGTTGGGAGAAGTTTCTCTCGGAGGATGTGTTGGTACCATTCTTTATTCATGGCTGTGTTCTTAGGCAAAATTGTGAGTGAGCCCACTCCCTTGGCTGAGAAGCAACCCCACACATGAATGGTCTCAGGATGCCTTACTGTTGGCATGACACAGGACTGATGGTAGCGCTCACCTTGTCTTCTCCGGACAAGCTTTTTTCCCAGATGCCCCAAACAATCGGAAAGGGGATTCATCAGAGAAAATGATTTTACCCCAGTCCTCAGCAGTCCAATCCCTGTACCTTTTGCAGAATATCAGTCTGTCCCTGATGTTTTTCCTGGAGAGAAGTGGCTTCTTTGCTGCCCTTCTTGACACCAGGCCATCCTCCAAAAGTCTTCGCCTCACTGTGCGTGTAGATGCACTCACACCTGCCTGCTGCCATTCCTGAGCATGCTCTGTACTGGTGGTGCCCCGATCCCGCAGCTGAATCAACTTTAGGAGACGGTCTTGGCGCTTGCTGGACTTTCTTGGGTGCCCTGAAGCCTTTTTCACAACAATTGATCTGCTCTCCTTGAAGTTCTTGATGATCCGATAAATGGTTGATTTAGGTGCAATCTTACTGGCAGCAATATCCTAGCCCTTTTTGTGCAAAGCAATGATGACGGCACGTGTTTCCTTGCAGGTAACCATGGTCGACAGAGGAAGAACAATGATTCCAAGCACCACCCTCCTTTTGAAGCTTCCAGTCTGTTATTTGAACTCAATCAGCATGACAGAGTGATCTCCAGCCTTGTCCTCGTCAACACTAACACCTTCGTTAACGAGAGAATCACTGACATGATGTCAGCTGGTCCTTTTGTGGCAGGGATGAAATGAAATGCAGTGGAAATGTTTTTTGGGGATTCATTTCATTTGCATGGCAAAGAGGGAATTTGCAATTAATTGCAATTCATCTGATCACCCTTCATAACATTCTGGAGTTTATGAAAATTGCCATCATACAAACTGAGGCAGCAGACTGTGAAAATTAATATTTGTGTCATTCTCAAAACTTTTGGCCACGACTGTACACAGACCAGTGTGGCATAACCAATCAGAGCTGCAGTAGGTCGATATGCAAATAGACCATTGCCATATATGGTTCTGTGCCATTTACTATGAACTGGACTGTGTTTACAGCATGTACAGCAGGAGTGGTGGTGAGTAGATCAGCTTGTTGAGATCAAAGCGAGAGATACATGTAGTCACATGTGCACATTTTGTTCATATAATTTGCTAGTTAGTGAGTTATTAGGCCAGTTCTAGATCATTTGTAGTCAGCAGTAGGGGAGTGATTGAGCACAAACCCTGTACATTTCTAGACATCTTTGAAAAGTGAGTCAGATAAAGAGCCTTTTTTGTCTTAAAGGGGCAGTGTTGTATTTTGAAACAGGCTTGAATAATCTGAGTAGCCAATAGGCAGAGGGTAGCATCATTTGTCTGATTCTCTGTAATAGTAGTATGGGAATAATAATGCATTTTATTTTGTAATGTGGTTTCTTGCATCAAACAACTCAACAACATATTATAGCCTACTTGGCCACTGAAAACTGTAATTTAAACAGTAAACGCGCGCGTTGGAAGTTTCACAGAATTTTAACAATGTTCAAGTTTGCGCTCAGCAGACCAGAAATTTGCTCAGCGCCTACACTTTTTTGAGGGAACATTGCCTGCACGTCTAGGTCACTTTAGTGTGATTGATTGATTTTACTATTTGAATCAGGATAGTTTTCTAGCACGTTACTGACTACTGTTTAACTTTTCAATACTGGTTAGTTTAGTAGAATGCCTCCTCAGAATCACAGACACAGAGGTGTGGAAAGTTTGGTCCCAAAGCTTCAGGAATCATGTAGAAAATATTATACATTCAAACTTCTGAAGTAAATAATAGTCCAACAGACCTCAAAGATCAAAGAAACACAGAGAGAGAGAGAGAGAGAGAGAGAGAGAGAGAGAGAGAAAAAAAAAACAATACTAAGACAGTTGTTCAGTATTTCATACTATACATGGTATGTATAAACAGAAGCATCTGATATTTAGATGCCATCCAAGATCTTTTTGTATTTACACTTTTCCCCACAACAGCCAATATGCACGTGTTTGTGTGTATGTCTGCGTGGATGTGTGTGTGTGTGCGCATGTGTGTGTGTGTGTGTTGGGGCGCCAGTGGCCATAGCTGCTCTGCCCAGCCCTTATAGTTTTTCCATGTGTCCATGGCAGCAGCTGGTCAGTCCTGTGAGGTTAGAGGTTCTTAGACACTCAGTAGGTCCACATGTGTCTATGCAGGTGCCCCCTACCACAATAAACATCTCTAATTAGTTGACAGCCGTTTTAGTTTAAGGCCACTACCAAAAGAAAGACCAAACACACCTCTAAGGAGAGACTTACGGTCATACTTTTAAACACCAGAACGCTAAAGTATTTTTTTATAGTCCTTGTTCTCGCTTTGGATGCCTAATTTATACTTCATTATACTTCATTATACTTCATTATACTTCACCTCACTGCTAATTGAACCCATGTAAACACAAACACTGCAGGTCACCGTCCAATGACATCACACGATGATGTGTCCTGTTCCTATCGCTCCATCTAGCTGGTACAGGGCTTTCACTTCTCTGAGGGACTGGCCAATCTTCTCTCGTCCTCCCCCAAGAGACTGTTCTTTCACTCTCCTCCTCGTCTCCTCATCTCCTCTCATCCTTCGCTCACAGTGAGGAAGAGCTCTGGCTGTAGTTTCTCAGGGTCAGCATTTCGTATTTGGGCGGAGGGGACGAGGGCGGGGGAAGACACAGGGTGGACTCTGAGACCGGGGAGCCACTGCCCGACCCCAGCGAATCACGGAAGGGCGAGGGTGGGGTCAGATTCATTAGCTCCTCTTCCAACTCTGCCCTCCTTAAAGGTGACCCCGCCCCCACAGCGAGGTGGCGCACTGGAGATGGGGAGGCCTGAGGGTGAGGCAGGGTGTGAGGTTGAGGGAGACGGTGAGGGGAGTGTGGCAGGGGGTGAGCGAGGCAGGCACATCCACCTACGTTGGACTCTACAGAGGGGATGGGCTGGACGTCAGCGTATGTGGTCATGGTGGAGGGGAGGGGGATCTCCCGGGGGAGGAGGAAGGGGTCTGCATGGTGGGAGGGCGTCAGGGTGTGTGTGTGGGCGAGTGTGTGAGTGTGTGTGTGTGAGTGTGTGGGAGACGGGGAGAGCATCATGCTGTTGAGCTCGCTGATGTTGGCAGTGAAACGGTTAACCACGCAGCTGATCTGATCCATCAGAGAACTGTCACACGCATCGCCCCCGCCGACAGAACCCCTGGTCAGGTAGCTTGGTACGCCCATCACAAGTGGCTCATCCCTTAGACCCGCCCCATGCATGCGCTGGCTGACAGTGCTGATTGGTGAAGGGGTCTGAGGCCGGTAGGTGATTGGGTATCTCTCCTCGGGGTATCTCTCCTCTGCCTCTGTGAGTTCATACAGGGTCTTGTCTGCATCAGAGTGGGACTGGGTTAGGGAGGGCAAGGGCATATGGGGGAGCAGGTCAGCGCCCCCACTGTAGCGCCCCTCTGGGTCTTGGAGAAGGGCTTGATGACAGCTGTCTGGTTATTCTCCTTCCTCTTGATGTGGAACGACAGGCGCTGCCACAGGTGGTTTCCACGGGAACCCCGCTCCGTCTGGGCCCAGGATACTGACTTTCCATTGGAGCTGTAGAGACAGGAAACAGGAAATGAAAACAGGAAATTAAATAAGTGTTTTTCAGCTGGTGCACATCAGTGTAGAAACCATGTTCTCTATTCCTCCACTCCATCTCCCCTCTCTGTCCCCCTCTTCTCTCTCCCAATTGTCAGGTTAATTAGTGTGATTAATTTATAACGAAGCTTCTGATTAAATCATGCTGCTATGGGGGGACTCATATAACCTCAGCACACAGACAACAGGGGGAGAAAGAGCCGGAAAGAGGAATGTTTCTGACACATTTTAGCAGACGTTCGTTTCCAGAGCGACTTATCGTAGTGCGTTCATACATTTTCCATACATTTTCCATACATTTTCCATACATTTTCACTTTTTTTCGTACTGGTCCCTCGTGAGAATCAAACCCACAATCTTGCCATTGCAAATGCCATGCCCTACCAACTGAGTCACATGGGACCACATCTTATACTGGTCTGGTTGTACTCTTGGCAAACGAGACCGTAACCAGCTGACTAAAGAGAATGTATTTTTCTCTTTTCTTTTGACTCTGTGGATGCATGTTGTCATTTCATATGGCTGGTCACATGGTTGTTCCATTAGAGATGGAGAGCTTGACCTTTAGCTCGTCCTCTTCCAATTGTTTTTCATCTCCCTCTCTCCCCCCTCTTTCTCTCTCTCCCCCCCTCTCTCTACCCCCTCTCTCTCCCCCCTCTCTCTCCCCCTCTCTCTCTCTCCCTTCTCTCTCTCTCTCTCCCTCCTCTCTCTCTCTCCCTTCTCTCTCTCTCTCCCCTCTCTCCTCTTTCTCTCTCTCTCCCCCTCTCTCTCTCCCCCCTTTCTCTCTGTCCCCCTCTCTCTCTTCCCCCTCACTCTCTCCCCCCTCTCTCTTTCTCCTGGAAGTGGCATCTGCATAATCAGGTGTGCGGGTCGGACTCAGGTCAGACAGAGAGAGACAGACACAGCGGCTGGGGAAGCATTGACTCAGATGGCCTTCATTGAAATGGCCCTGCACTAAAAAGGCTGTTACTGAAACTGCCCTCAAATGAGATTCACTTAGCGAGCAGTGACCCAGCACCGATGTCTGAAACATTCCTCAACTAAACACTACCTCCTGTGTGACCCCAGACAGCCTCTACAGCATCTCTATGTATTCCCTGCGACACACACACACACACACACACACACACACACACACACACACACACACACACACACACACACACACACACACACACACACACACACACACACACACACACACACACACACACACCTGAGTGTCTCTCCGGCGGAGCCGCGTCGCCTCCAGAGGTTGGCCAGGCTGGAGGAGCGGCTGGCGGCCGAGGAGGACTTCCCATCGCCCACGTGCATGCGTACCACCGTGCTCGTAGTGAAGGCACTGCGCACGTTACGCTCCGGCTTGGCCAGGATGATATACACCTGGAGAGAGAGACAGACAGAAGAGCGTCATAACCCTTCATAAGCATAGACAGCACACTAGGCACTATATAACACCTATTATAACCCTTCACAAACCCCTTATAACCAATATGTTTTTGTGAAAGAGCACAGTTTGAAAGATATGGCAAATAGAAATGAAACCGAATGGACATCAGAAACAGACGCCTCATAAGTCCTCAACTGGCAGATTCATTAAATAGTACCCGCAAAACACCAGTCTCAACGTCAACAGTGAAGAGGCGACTCCGGGATGCTGGCCTTCTTGGCAGAGTTCCTCTGTACAGTGTCTGTGTTCTTTTGCCCATCTTAATGTTTTCATTTTATTGCCTAATCTGAGATATGGCTTTTCCTTTGCAACTCTGCCTAGAAGGCCAGCATCCCGGAGTCGCCTCTTCACTGTTGACGTTGAGACTGGTGTTATATGGGTACTATTTAATGAAGCTGCCAGTTGAGGACTTGTGAGGCGTCTGTTTCTCAAACTAGACACTAATGTACTTGTCCTCTAGCTCAGTTGTGCACCGGGGCCTCCCACTCCTCTTTGTATTCTGGTTAGAGACAGTTTGTGCTGTTCTGTGAAGGGAGTAGTACACAGCGTTGTTCAAGATCTTCAGTTTCTTTGGAATTTCTCGCATGAAATAGCCTTCATTTCTCAGAACAAGAATAGACAGATGAGTTTCAGAAGACAGTTCTTTGTTTCTGGCCATTTTGAGCCTTTAATCGAACCCACAAATGCTGATGCTCCAGATACTCAACTAGTCTAAAGAAGGCCAGTTTTATTGCTTCTTTAATCAGGACAACAGTTTTCAGCTGTGCTAACATAATTGCAAAAGGATTTTCTAAGGATCAATTAGCCTTTTAAAATGCTCAACTTGGATTAGCTAACACAACGTGTCATTGGAACACAGGAGTGATGGTTGCTGATAATGGGCCTCTGTACACCTATGTAGATATTCCATTAAAAAAATCTGCCGTTTCCAGCTACAATAGACATTTACAACATTAACAATGCCTACACTGTATTTCTGATCAATTTGATGTTATTTTATTGGACAAAAAATTAGCTTTTCTTTCAAAAACAAGGACATTTCTAAGCGACCCCAAACTTTTGAACGGTAGTGTATGTATATACAGTTGAAGTCGGAAGTTTACATACACCTTAGCCAAATACATTTAAACTCAGTTTCTCACAATTACTGACATTTAATCCTAGTAAAAATTCCCTGTATTAGGTCAGTTAGGATCACCACTTTATTTTAAGAATGTGAAATGTCTGAATAATAGTAGAGAGAATTATTTATTTCATATTTTATTTCTTTCATCACATTCCCAGTGGGTCAGAAGTTTACATACACTCAATTAGTATTTGGTAGCATTGCCTTTAAATTGTTTAACTTGGGTCAAACGTTTCCGGTAGCATTCCACAAGTTTCCCACAATAAGTTGGGTGAATTTTGGCCCATTCCTCCTAAAAGAGCTGGTGTACCTGAGTCAGGTTTGTAGGCCTCTTTGCTTGCACACGCCTTTTCAGTTCTGCCCACAAATGTTCTATAGGATTGAGGTCAGGGTTTGTGATGACCACTCTAATACCTTGACTTTGTTGTCCTTAAGCCATTTTTCCACAACTTTGGAAGTATGCTTGGGGTCATTGTCCATTTGGAAGACCCGTCTGAACCCATCTGACCCAAGCTTTAAAACTTCCTGACTGATGACATCATTTTCCTCCTCATGATGCCATCTATCTTGTGAAGTGCACCAGGCCCTCCTGCAGCAAAGCACCCCCACAACATGATGCTGCCACCCCCGTGCTTCACGGTTGGGATGGTGTTCTTCAGCCTGCAAGCCTCCCCCTTTATCCTCCAAACATAACGATGGTCATTATGGCCAAACAGTTCTATTTGTGTTTCATCAGACCAGAGGACATTTCTTCAAAAAGTATGATCTTTGTCCCCATGTGCAGTTGCAAACCATAGTCTGGCTTTTTTATGGCGGTTTTGGAGCAGTGGCTTCTTCCTTGCTGAGCAGCCTTTCAGGTTATGTCAATATAGGACTCATTTTACTGTGGATATAGATCATTTTGTACCTGTTTCCTCCAGCATATGCACAAGGTCCTTTGCTGTTGTTCTGGGAGTGATTTGCACTTTTCGCACCAAAGTACGTTCATCTCTACAAGACAGAACGCATCTCCTTCCTGAGCGGTATGACCGCTGCGTGGTCCATGGTGTTTATACTTGCGTGCTATTGTTTGTACAGATGAACGTGGTACCTTCAGGCATTTGGAAATTGCTCCCAAGGATGAACCAGACTTCTGGAGGTGTACAATTTTTTTTCTGAGGTCTTGGCTGATTTCTTTTGATTTTCCCATGATGTCAAGCAAAGATTCCCTGAGTTTGAAGGTAGGCCTTGAAATTCATCCACAGGTACACCTCCAATTGACTCAAATGATGTCAATTAGCCAATCAGAAGCTTCTAAAGCCATGACATCATTTTCTGGAATTTTCCAAGCTGTTTAAAGGCACAGTCAACTTAGTGTATGTAAACTTCTAACCCACTGGAATTGTGATACAGTGAATTATAAGTGAAATAATCTGTCTGTAAACAATTGTTGGAAAAATTACTTGTGTCATGCACAAGTAGATGTCCTAACCGACTTGCCAAAATTATAGTTTGTTAACAAGAAATTTGTGGAGTGGTTGAAAAATGAGATTTAATGACTCCAACCTAAGTGTATGTAAACTTCCGACATCAACTGTATATTTGCAAAAAGAATATGTGGGGGATTGGAAGTGATGCAGACAATTACATTGATGGAAGCTACAATCTACCAGCAATATAAAAGCTGATCTACCACCTAAAAATAAATACATAAAATACAAATAAAAAACCTTATAACCAAACACAATCTTCCAAAAAATATTCCTTTTCAAGTCCCTCAGTCGAACTCCTTTGTTGTTAAAGCTCAAGTTTGTTTGGCTCCACTTTCTATCTCTAGTGTTGTGTGTCTTACCTTGGGTGCGAACATGCAGCAAAGCGCCACAGTGGCACTGAGGCTGACGCTGAAGCACATGGTGATGATCTTGTAGTTGGAACCGAAGTAGATGGGCACGAAGGCCAGCCAGATGATACAGGTGGTGTACATGGTGAAGGCGATGTACTTAGCCTCGTTGAAGTTGGCTGGGACGTTACGCGTCTTGAAGGCGTAGAAGGTGCAGCTCAGGATCAGCAAGCCATTGTAGCCCAGTGGCGCCACCACGCCCAGGTTGGTGGTGTAACAGATGAGGTTGACCTGCCGGATGCTGGGGTAGTCGTGGATCACCTGCAGGTAGTAAAGCCATCAGTGTGTCACGTTGGCATGAAGGATCGGGAGACAGGCGCAGGAATGTGTAATAGGGTTTTTGATTTTACCCAAATTACGGCGTGCCGTGTTAAGGCACGGGGGTGAAGAGCAAACAAACACTATACAAAACACAGGGTTGAAACCCAAACAAAAGAGCGAGGAGAACCTTCAAATAAATAATACTAGAGCACAATGATTAACACACGGGATGAGACCCGTAATCATCTGCGCTTTCTACAAGGGCACGAAAGCCCAAAACACAGGTACTCACACGTACCAACGGACATTGTAACAATAATCGACAGCACTATGGTGAAGAAAGGGTACATAAACTGAGAAAAAAAAAGAAACGTCCCTTTTTCAGGACCCTGTCTTTCAAAGATAATTCGTAAATATCCAAATAACTTCACAGATTTTCATTGTAAAGGGTTTAAACACTGTTTCCCATGCTTGTTCAATGAACCATAAACAATTAATGAACATGTGCCTGTGGAACGGTCGTTAAGACACTAACAGCTCACAGACGGTAGGCAATTAAGGTCACAGTTATGAAAACTTAGGACACTAAAGAGGCCTTTCTACTGACTCTGAAAAACACCAAAAGAAAGATGCCCAGGGTCCTTGCTCATCTGCGTGAACGTGCCTTAGGCATGCCGCAAGGAGGCATGAGGACTGCAGATGTGGCCAGGGCAATAAATTGCAATGTTCGTATTTTGAGACACCTAAGACAGTGCTACAGAGAGACAGGACGGAAAGCTGATCGTCCTCGCAGTGGCAGACCACAGGTACAGGTTGGCAACAACAACTGCCCGAGTTACGCCAGGAACGCACAATCCCTCCATTAGTGCTCAGACTGTCCGCAATAGGCTGAGAGAGGCTGGACTGAGGGCTTTAAGGCCTGTTGTAAGGCAGGTCCTAACCAGACATCACCGGCAACAACGTCGCCAATGGGCACAAACCCACCGTTGCTGGACCAGACAGGACTGGCAGAAAGCACTCTTCACTGACAAGTCGCGGTTTTGTCTCACCAGGGGTGATGGTCGGATTCACGTTTATCGTCGAAGGAATGAGCGTTACACCGAGGCCTGTACTCTGGAGCGGGATCGATTTGGAGGTGGAGGGTCCGTCATGGTCTGGGGCGGTGTGTCACAGTATCATCGGACTGAGCTTGTTGTCATTGCCTGCAATCTCAATGCTGTGCGTTACAGGGAAGACATCCTCCTCCCTCATGTGGTACCCTTCCTGCAGGCTCATCCTAACATGACCCTCCAGCATAACAATTCCACCAGCCATACTGCTCGTTCTGTGTGTGATTTCCTGCAAGACAGGAATGTCAGTGTTCTGCCATGGCCAGCGAAGAGCCCGGATCTCAATCCCATTGAGCACGTCTGGGACCTGTTGGATCGGAGGGTGAGGGCTAGGGCCATTCCCCCCAGAAATGTCCGGGAACTTGCAGGTGCCTTGGTGGAAGAGTGGGGTAACATCTCACAGCAAGAACTGGCAAATCTGGTGCAGGAGGTGATGCACTGCAGTACTTAATGCAGCTGGTGGCCACACCAGATACTGACTGTTACTTTTGATTTTGACCCCCCCTTTGTTCAGGGACACATTATTCCATTTCTGTTTGTCACATGTCTGTGTAACTTGTTCAGTTTATGTCTCAGTTGTTGAATCTTATGTTTAAACAAATATTTACACGTGTTAAGTTTGCTGAAAATAAACGCAGTTGACAGTGAGAGGACGTTTCTTTTTTTGCTGAGTTTATATACAAATACAATTAGTGGGAATAGGGGCCAGGTGTGCGCAATGAAAGTTCCAGAGGGATCCGTGACACAGTGCCAGCACGTACATACAGTAAACACACACACACACACACACACACACACACACACACACACACACACACACACACACACACACACACACACACACACACAGCCTACCTGTGGGGGTTCCATGAGGAAGAGAGCCACTATGATGCCCAGCTGCAGCAGGATGAGGAGAGAGGCGATGATGAGCTGGGCGCAGGCAGACATGAACCTGGGCTTCTTGGTACAGATCTTCTTCTTACTGCCAGCCAGGATACGGGCTATACGGTTAGTCTGCAACAACAACACAGCCAGGATACGGGCTATACGGTTAGTCTGCAACAACAACACAGCCAGGATACGGGCTATACGGTTAGTCTGCAACAACAACACAGCCAGGATACGGGCTATAACGGTTAGTCTGCAACAACAACACAGCCAGGATAACGGGCTATACGGTTAGTCTGCAACAACAACACAGTCCAGGATACGGGCTATACGGTTAGTCTGCAACAACAACACAGCCAGGATACGGGCTATACGTTAGTCTGCAACAAACAACACAGCCAGGATACGGCTATACGGTTAGTCTGCAACAACAACACAGCCAGGATACGGGCTATACGGTTAGTCTGCAACAACAACACAGCCAGGATACGGGCTATACGGTTAGTCTGCAAACAACAACACAGCCAGGATACGGGCTATACGGTTAGTCTGCAACAACAACACAGCCAGGATACGGGCTATACGGTTAGTCTGCAACAAAAAACACAGCCAGGATACGGGCTATACGGTTAGTCTGCAACAACAACACAGCCAGGATACGGGCTATACGGTTAGTCTGCAACAAAAACACAGCCAGGATACGGGCTATACGGTTAGTCTGCAACAACAACACAGCCAGGATACGGGCTATACGGTTAGTCTGCAACAACAACACAGCCAGGATACGGGCTATACGGTTAGTCTGCAACAACAACACAGCCAGGATACGGGCTATACGGTTAGTCTGCAACAACAACACAGCCAGGATACGGGCTATACGGTTAGTCTGCAACAACAACACAGCCAGGATACGGGCTATACGGTTAGTCCTGCAACAACAACACAGCCAGGATACGGGCTATACGGTTAGTCTGCAACAACAACACAGCCAGGATACGGGCTATACGGTTAGTCTGCAACAACAACACAGCCAGGATACGGGCTATACGGTTAGTCTGCAAACAAAAACACAGCCAGGATACGGGCTATACGGTTAGTCTGCAACAACAACACAGCCAGGATACGGGCTATACGGTTAGTCTGCAACAAAAACACAGCCAGGATACGGGCTATACGGTTAGTCTGCAACAACAACACCGCCAGGATACGGCTATACGGTTAGTCTGCAACAACAACACAGCCAGGATACGGGCTATACGGTTAGTCTGCAACAACAACACAGCCAGGATACGGGCTATACGGTTAGTCTGCAACAACAACACAGCCAGGATACGGGCTATACGGTTAGTCTGCAACAAAAACACAGCCAGGATACGGGCTATACGGTTAGTCTGCAACAACAACACAGCCAGGATACGGGCTATACGGTTAGTCTGCAATAACAACACAGCCAGGATACGGGCTATATGGTTAGTCTGCAACAACAACACAGCCAGGATACGGGCTATACGGTTAGTCTGCAACAACAACACAGCCAGGATACAGACTATACACTTAGTCTGCAACAACAACACAACAGAGAGAATTAATGAATAAATAGACTTCATAGGGAGAGAGGGAAATCTGAAATAGTGACTTTAAACACAGTTTGTTTGGAAAATCCTTATATCTAGATGTACAAGGACATGGTAGGTGAAAGAATCAAGGTAAAGAGGGGCTTGAAGATGTACCTTGGTGACCAGGGCAGAGTAGCTCATGGCAGGTGACAGGCCTATGCCCAGTCTCTGTAGGTAGCAGTGTGCAGCGTGGGGCTTGGCGATGAGACTGAAGGTACACAGATAGCCCAGACAGATCCCAGCCAGGATGATGTAACACAGCTCTCGGCTAGACGACTTCACCACCGGAGTGTCCCGAAACCTACACCCACAGATACACACATTTTACAACCTTATAACAAATATACTAACTTACAATTAAAATAACATGTTGAAAACAATCCCAGTGGAATTGTTTTAACGTGTTATCTCCTGGGGTGTATGTACCCAGTGGAATTGTTTTAACGTGTTATCTCCCGAGGTGTATGTACCTAGTGGAATTGTTTTAACGTGTTATCTCCCAAGGTGTATGTACCCAGTGGAATCGCTTTAACGTGTTATCTTCTGAGGTGTATGTACCCAGTGGAATTGTTTTAACGTGTTATGTCCTGAGGTGTATGTACCTAGTGGAATTGTTTTAACGTGTTATCTTCTGAGGTGTATGTACCCAGTGGAATTGTTTTAACGTGTTATGTCCTGAGGTGTATGTACCCAGTGGAATTGTTTTAACGTGTTATCTTCTGAGGTGTATGTACCCAGTGAAATTGTTTTAACGTGTTATCTTCTGAGGTGTATGTACCCAGTGGAATTGTTTTAACGTGTTATCTCCTGGGGTGTATGTACCCAGTGGAATTGTTTTAACGTGTTATCTCCAGGGTGTATGTACCCAGTGCATCTTATACCAATAAATCAATCAACACAGTAATATTTAAAATCACAAAAGTCTGAATATGAAATTGAATTTCACATTTATTATGTTAAAATCTACAAGTTGTTACCTGATGAAGACGGAGGTGACGAAGAATGTGGCACAGAGTCCCAGACAGGCAAAGACCACAGCAGCGATGGGCTCTGGGTCCCCCCAACGCAGGTACTCCACTGGGATAGGGTCACAGCCTGGAAGGGGGAGGAGGTGGAAAGAGAAAGAGAAAGTGAGAGGTTAAAAACAAACAGCATTGATGCGTTTTTGGTTAATTTTCCTTTCTCTCTCTCTCTGTTTATCTTCTCTTCATTTATTTATTTCTCCCTCCTTTTTGTCACCTTCTCTGTCTTGTGTGCCCTCCT
>NC_042969.1:80420836-80455836 GCF_901001165.1 Salmo trutta
TCACAACCACACAACCACCCTCCTCTCCTACCATCACAACCACCCTCCTCTCCTACCATCACAACCACCCTCCTCTCCTCTCATCACAACCACCCTCCTCTCCTCTCCTACCATCACAACCACCTCCTCACCTCCCATCACAACCACCCTCCTCTCCTCCCATCACAACCACCCTCCTCTCCTCCCATCACAACCACCTACCTCTCCTACCATCACAACCACCCTCCTCTCCTCCTCCATCACAACCACCCTCCTCTCCCCCTCCCACACAACCTCTCTCCTCTCCTACCATCACAACCACCCTCCTCTCCTACCATCACAACCACCCTCCTCTCCTCTCCTCCCATCACAACCCTCTCCTCTCCTACCATCACAACCACCCTCCTCTCCTCTCCTACCATCACAACCACCCTCCTCTCCTACCATCACAACCACCCTCCTCCTCTCATCACAACCACCCTCCTCTCCTCTCCTACCATCACAACCACCCTCCTCTCCTACCATCACAACCACTCTCCTCTCCTACCATCACAACCACCCTCCTCTCCTACCATCACAACCACCCTCCTCTCCTCTCCTACCATCACAACCACCCTCCTCTCCTCTCCTACCATCACACCACCCCCTCTCCTCTCCTACCATCACAACCACCCTCCTCTCCTCTCCTACCATCACAACCACCCTCCTCTCCTACCATCACAACCACCCTCCTCTCCTCTCATCACAACCACCCTCCTCTCCTCTCCTACCATCACAACCACCCTCCTCTCCTACCATCACAACCACCCTCCTCTCCTCTCCTACCATCACAACCACCCTCCTCTTCTCTCCTCTCATCGCAACCACCCTCCTCTCCTCCATCACAACCACCCTCCTCTCCTACCATCACACCACCCTCCTCTCCTATCATCACAACCACCCTCCTCTCCTACCATCACAACCACCCTCCTCTCCTCTCATCACAACCACCCTCCTCTCCTCTCCTACCATCACAACCACCCTCCTCTCCTCTCCTACCATCACAACCACCCTCCTCTCCTCTCCTACCATCACAACCACCCTCCTCTCCTACCATCACAACCACCCTCCTCTCCTCCATCACACCACCCTCCTCTCCTACCATCACAACCACCCGCCTCTCCTCCCATCACAACCACCTTCCTCTCCTACCATCACAACCACCCTCCCTCCTCTCCTACCATCACAACCACCCTCCTCTCCTCTCCTCCCATCACAACCACTCTCCTCTCCTCTCCTACCATCACAACCACCCTCCTCTCCTCTCCTACCATCACAACCACCCTCCTCTCCTCTCCTCCCATCACAACCACTCTCCTCTCCTACCATCACAACCACCCTCCTCTCCTACCATCACAACCACCCTCCTCTCCTCTCCTACCATCACAACCACCCTCTCTCCTCTCATCACAACCACCCTCCTCTCCTCTCCTACCATCACAACCACCCTCCTCTCCTCTCCTCCCATCACCACCCCCTCCTCTCCTCTCCTACCATCACAACCACCCTCCTCTCCTCCCATCACAACCACCCTCCTCTCCTCCCATCACAACCACCCTCCTCTCCTACCATCACAACCACCCTCCTCTCCTCCCATCACAACACCCTCCTCTCCTCTCCTACCATCACAACCACCCTCCTCTCCTCTCCTCCCATCACAACCACCCTCCTCTCCTACCATCACAACCACCCTCCTCTCCTCTCCTACCATCACAACCACCCTCCTCTCCTACCATCACAACCACCCTCCTCTCCTCTCCTCCCATCACAACCACCCTCCTCTCCTACCATCACAACCACTCTCCTCTCCTACCATCACAACCACCCTCCTCTCCTCCCATCACAACCACTCTCCTCTCCTACCATCACAACCACCCTCCTCTCCTCTCCTACCATCACAACCACCCTCCTCTCCTCTCCTCCCATCACAACCACTCTCCTCTCCTACCATCACAACCACCCTCCTCTCCTCTCCTACCATCACAACCACCCTCCTCTTCTCTCCTACCATCACAACCACCCTCCTCTCCTCTCATCACAACCACCCTCCTCTCCTCTCCTACCATCACAACCACCCTCCTCTCCTACCATCACAACCACTCTCCTCTCCTACCATCACAACCACCCTCCTCTCCTACCATCACAACCACCCTCCTCTTCTCTCCTACCATCACAACCACCCTCCTCTCCTCTCCTACCATCACAACCACCCTCCTCTCCTCTCCTACCATCACAACCACCCTCCTCGCCTCCTCTCTTCTCTTCTCTTCTCCTCTCAACTCCTCTCATTAATGAAACCGCCCAGGTAAATAAATTCCCTTGAAGACAGAAATATCCTCATCATCAAAGTGAAATTATAATAGTCTTATACAACAAACCTTGTGGGTACACACAGTTCAGTCCCATTCAAAATCCTATTTTCTCTAACCCCTAACACTACGCCTAACCCGAGCCCTTACCATAACCCGAAAACCTAACCTTAACCCTAAACCTAACTCTAGCTCCTCAACCTAAACCTAACCCTAGCTCCTAACCCTAAACCTAACCTAACCAACACACGCACACACACACACACACACACGCTGGCTAACAACATCAAAACATCAGAAGCAAGGAGAGCACTTGCACTGTTCTTTATGCACAGGTGGTGTTGCTGTTAGTGAAGTTACCAACTCTGTACTGTTTACACACACACACACACACACACACACACACACACACACACACACACACACACACACACACACACACACACACACACTGCCTAGAACCGAGCCCAGTTGGCCAATCCACTGTTCAGGCACAGCATCAGATAAAGATTGTGCTTTTATGTAAAGCTCTCGCCCTGCATATGTCTCTCACTCTCTCACACATAATACACAATACAACACGCGCTCCTGTAGCACTTACATCTCGGAAGCAGCGGGCTGGTACTGCTGGCTACGGCAGAGAAGCGCGTGTCCACACGCCTGCCCCATCGCGCATCCTGCCTTGCGCCTCTCGGTAGATGCAACACACACACGGTACCGCTGCCTTCCTCGAGCTGCCCTGAGTGCGATAAGAAGGAAGTGTCACGAGGAGCTGAGAGAGGGAATGGTGTGTTATCGTTGAGCAAGGGATGAGAGGATGGATGTGGGTGCTTCTCTCACTCTCTCTCTCTCTCTCTCTCTCTCACACACACACACACACTATCTCTCTCTATCCCCCTCACCTCTCCTCTCCTGCTCTGTCAGCGCACGGGGATTGGTAGGGCTTCGGTAAATTATATGTACAGTGGCTCTGTGGTCTAGAGCGCGGGCAGATAACGAGAACAGAGCGCTTGCTGCCTGTCGCCAATCAGCTCCGGTAGTTTTACCCCCGGTCTCCCGGTGTCCCGGTCTCCCTTCTGATTGCAGACAGTCACAGTGATTTAATTTGCCAGTCAATCCGTGTCGCACTCAGCAGATCGCAAACTTCCCAGTAGACCTTTCCAAAGGCCCTGTGATCCGCCAGGTGGTCACAGCGAGATGGATAAAGGATGGATAAGGTAGCTGACATTGTGTTTCCTTCCGGTATATAATGAATCACATCTCTAGTCTGTAGACTATCGACTTCGTCATAATCTATCCTAGCTCAGCATCTCCGCAGGTAGGCCTAAATATCTCCACAACGACTTGACTGCCATGTCTCTGATTAGCACATCTGTCTGGAGGTGGCAGGCTGACATGTGGAGGAGGACGGGAGAGAGCTGTGAGTGTAGTAGTGAATGACAAGTGCCCAGAGTCAGGCGGTCAGGAAAAACTCCCAAGAATGATGAGTTTTAGAGGCCAACATTTGACTTGCTCTTATCCTGAATTTGACAATAAATCAAGAAGATCTGAAGACTTGTAAGGTATAGTATATCCTTCCCTTTAGAAGGAGCTGTTCTACAATGAAAACAATAGGAATGAGCAACACAATCTCACACTCAATTCGTGCAAATTATGTACAAAAAGTATTTTAGCAGATTTCGTGCATTTTTGTGCGACTTCATTCATAGGAAAATACATTTTTGGGGGGCAAACTTCAGAACAATCTTTTAAGTGTTATTAGATCAATGCATGATGGGTAATTGTGATCTACACTGCCTTTTTTGTCTCTCACATTTATTTGTATATATATATATATATAAATACGTGTTAACAACCCAATATCGTTAATCAACCAGGTTGTCACCGAAATAACTATAATATGATAGTAGCCTTGCGCTGCTGTTTTGTTAATGAATGCCAATGCTGTTTTCGATGCTATTTTTCGCTTAATAGTTGGCCTACATGATTTAATTCATAATTAATTTCATATTTCGTGCAGCCAACATTACACCATTTCTTTCATAATGCATTTTATACAAGACTATGTTGAATTTTATGAGGGTTGCCAGATTGGATAAAAAAATACAGATTTTCTGTTGTTTTTGGTTTGTATCAATAAAGGTATTTACATTTGAAAAATTATAATACACACCATAACACACACACACACACACGCACACACACTCATTTTGTTTGAACTTATGTGTAACTCTTGACTTTTGTATGAATTATTTTTAAGAAAACGTATCTAGTTGTCATGCATTCATTATCTTTAAAGGGTTAAATGTCTGTGTTTGCATATTTCAGTAATGATCAACATGGTTGAATAGTTGTACATCTCTGGTTGATTTAGTTTTTGGTATATTTGGCATTTTTATTAATGCAGTATTTCCACTGACGAAAGCAATAATTCATCAACACACTACAGTAGATAAATGGACACTACCTGTTATAAAATGGAAATTGCTCTCCGTAAATAAATGGTGAGAAATGCAATGTTCAATGTCAGCAGCAATTTCCAGTCTGAAGCCATTCGGCTATGGGTTTCACAGCCCTATAATAATGATACAAGTTATATCAGCTTAAAAAATTGTTTATTTACAACATTTTGGGTATAACACGTTGGGAAAAGTATCATCGGATGGGGCCACAGTGTCTTCTGATCCCTCCTGTCTCAGCCTCCAGTATTTATGCTGCAGTAGTTTGTGTCGGGGGGCTAGGGTCAGTCTGTTACATCTGGAGTATTCTCTTGTCTTATCCGGTGTCCTGTGTAAATTTAAATATGCTCTCTCTAATTCTCTCTTTCTCTCTTTCTTTCTCTCGGAGGACCTGAGCCCTAGGACCATGCCTCGGGACTACCTGACATGATGACTCCTTGCTGTCCCCAGTCCACCTGGCCATGCTGCTGCTCCAGTTTCAACTGTTCTGCCTGCGGCTATGGAACCCTGACCTGTTCACCGGACGTGCTTGTTGCACCCTCGACAACTACTATGATTATTATTATTTGGCCATGCTGGTCATTTATGAACATTTTAACATCTTGACCATGTTCTGTTATAATATCCACCCGGCACAGCCAGAAGAGGACTGGCCACCCCTCATAGCCTGGTTCCTCTCTAGGTTTCTTCCTAGGTTTTTGGCCTTTCTAGGGAGTTTTTCATAGGGAGTTTTTCCTAGCCACCGTGCTTCTTTCACATGCATTGCTTGCTGTTTGGGGTTTTAGGCTGGGTTTCTGTACAGCACTTTGAGATTTCAGCTGATATACGAAGGGCTATATAAATAAATTTGATTTGTATAGGAGAGTCCGACATATTTAAGCTCAGTCTTCGCACAATGAGAACCAAGAGGGGCCTAGCTTCATCCTTCATGACTGGGAAAGGCCTTGATTCTAGGCTGTAGAAAGTCCTCCATCCATCTCATTAGATCTGAACAGGATGGATCAACAGTGATTCATATTACAGGTTGGCATCCTAAAATAAAGATAGTTGTGTTTTGCTGCATCACACGCTTACAGTGCATTCGGAAAGTATCAACAGCCCTTCACTTTTTCCACATTTTGTTAGGTTACAGCAATTTATAAAATTGTGTTCTTTCCCATCAATTTACACACAATACCCAATAATGACAAAGCAAAAACAGAATTTAGAAATTTCTGCAAATGTATTAAAATAAAAATTAAATATTACATTTGCATAAGTATGTGATATTTAAAGCACCTTTGGCAGCGATTACCATCTCCTTGGGTATGACGCTACAAGCTTGGTACACCTGTATTTAGGGAGTTCCTCCCATTCTTCTCTGCAAAAACTCTCAAGCTCTGTCAGGTTGGATGGGTAGCGTCGCTGCACAGCTATTTTCAGGTCTCACCAGAGATGTTCGATCGCGTTCAAATCCGAGCTCTGGCTGGGCCACTCAAGGACATTCAGAGACTTGTCCCGAAGCCACTCCTGCGTTGTCTTTGCTGTGTGCTTAGGGTCGTTGTCCTGTTGGAAGGTGAACCTTCGCCCAAGTCTGAGGTCCTTAGCGTTCTGGAGCAGATTTGTACAATATCATTCCTAAGAATGAAGTTGCACCAAAATGTGTGTATTTTCACATTAATTAAGACAAACAAAAAATGCACAAAAATCCACGAAATCTGCTGAAATATATTTGTACATATTTGGAGGAATTGAGTTTGAGATTGTGCTGAGATGTTAAACATGTTAATAATACAGTATACAGGTATGTGGATGAGAGGGGGAGAGAGGGAGAGGGGGGAGAGTAAGGGATGGAGAGGGAGAGTCAGGGAGAGTCAGGGAGAGTCAGGCAGGGAGAGTCAGGCAAGGAGAGGGAGGGAGAGGGAGAGTCAGGGAGGGAGAGTAGTCTATATTCAACTATATATACTATATTCAAGTCAGGGAGGGAGGGAGAGTCAGGGAGGGAGAGGAAGAGGGGGGAGTCAGGCAGGACGAGGAAAAGGGAGGGAGAGAGTCAGGCAGGGAGAGGGAGAATCAGGAAGGGAGAGGGAGAGTCAGGGAGGAAGAGGGAGGGGGAGAGTCAGGCAGGGAGAGGAAGAGGGAGGTGGAGAGTCAGGCAGGAAGAGGAAGAGGGAGGGAGACAGTCAGGCAGGGAGAGGGAGAATCAGGAAGGGAGAGGGAGAGTCAGGGAGGAAGAGGGAGGGGGAGAGTCAGGCAGGGAGAGGAAGAGGGAGGGAGACAGTCAGGCAGGAAGAGGAAGTGGGAGAATCAGGGAGGAAGAGGAAGAGGGAGGGGGAGAGTGAGGCAGGGATACAGCATTACTACATTAACCTGTCTGCTCCAGCTGGATACAGCATTACTACATTAACCTGTCTGCTCCAGCTGGATACAGCATTACTACATTAACCTGTCTGCTCCAGCTGGATACAGCATTACTACATTAACCTGTCTGTTCCAGCTGGATACAGCATTATTACATTAATCTGCCTGCTCCAGCTGGATACAGCATTATTACATTAACCTGTCTGCTCCAGCTGGATACAGCATTATTACATTAACCTGTCTGTTCCAGCTGGATACAGCATTACTATATTAACCTGTCTGCTCCAGCTGGATACAGCATTACTACATTAACCTGTCTGTTCCAGCTGGATACAGCATTACTACATTAACCTGTCTGTTCCAGCTGGATACAGCATTACTACATTAACCTGTCTGCTCCAGCTGGATACAGCATTACTACATTAACCTGTCTGTTCCAGCTGGATACAGCATTACTACATTAACCTGTCTGCTCCAGCTGGATACAGCATTACTACATTAACCTGTCTGCTCCAGCTGGATACAGCATTACTACATTAACCTGTCTGCTCCAGCTGGATACAGCATTATTACATTAACCTGTCTGCTCCAGCTGGATACAGCATTATTACATTAACCTGTCTGCTCCAGCTGGATACAGCATTAATACATTAACCCGTCTGCTCCAGCTGGATACAGCATTACTACATTAACCTGTACTGATGATTAAAAAAAACAAAGTCGAAGGCTTATTATTGCCCCCAGGAGTCCATGGTCCCAAGTGGCTCAGCGGTCTAAGGCACTGCATCTTAGTGCAAGAGGCGTCACTTCAGTCCCATAGGGCGGCTCACAATTGGCCCATTGTTGTCCAGGTTTGGCCGGGGAAGGCCATCATTGTAAATAAGAATTTGTTCTTAACTGACTCTTCTAGTTAAATAAAGGTTAAATAAAAAAAATAAAACATACAATTTTTTGTTTCCATCTGACAGAGAGAGAGACAGATGGATAGAGGACAGACAAAGAGAGGAAGAGGGGTCAAAGGCAGGGAGAGGGAGAGTCAGGGAGGGAGAGGACAGACAAAGAGAGGAAGAGAGGTCGAAGGCCCTGCAGAGTGTGACGTGAGACAGAATATGCATGTGATTGTTTGATTGTGTGTTGCTGTGTGTGTGTGTGTCTGATGTTGTATGTTGCTGGGTGTGTCTGGTTTTGTGTGTTGCTGTGTGTGTGTGTCACATCTGGTGTCCTGGCAGACCTATGGTCCTCATCCGTGTCTGACACAGAGAGGGCCTCGTCACTGGCTCCATTTCCACTGAAGACACAGGTGCTGCAGGGCAGGCTGACACAGAGAGAATGTGTGTGTGTGTGTGTGTGTGTGTGTGTGTGTGTGTGTGCGTGCGTGCGTGCGTGCGTACGTGTCTGTGTGTGTTGGCTGTCTGCCACCATAAACTTTCTGCCAGTTGAATATAGACTACACTGCCTAAATAATACTGCCAGCAACAGATTTGTACAACTTGATTCCTAAGAATGAAGTCGCACCAAAATGCGTGTATTTTCACTTTAATTAAGCCAAACAAAAAATGCACAAAAATCCACGAAATCTGCTGAAATACTTTTTGTACATATTTGGAGGAATTGAGTTTGAGATTGTGCTGAGATGTTAAACATGTTAATAATACAGTATACAGGTATGTGGATGAGAGGGGGAGAGAGGGAGGGGAGAGTAAGGAAGGGAGAGTCAGGGAGGGAGAATCAGGCAGGGAGAGGGAGGGGGAGAGTCGGGAAGGGAGAGTCAGGGAGGGAGAATCAGGCAGGGAGAGGGAGGGGGAGAGTCGGGAAGGGAGAGTCAGGGAGGGAGAGGGAGAGGGAGAATCAGGCAGGGAGAGGGAGGGGGAGAGTCGGGAAGGGAGAGTCAGGGAGGGAGAGGGAGAGTCAGTCAGGGAGAGGGAGGGGGAGAGTCGGGAAGGGAGAGTCAGGGAGGGAGAGGGAGAGTCAGACAGGGAGAGGGAGGGAGAGTCAGGGAGGGAGAGTCAGGGAGGGAGAATCAGGCAGGGAGAGGGAGGGGGAGAGTCAGGGAGGGAGAATCAGGCAGGGAGAGGGAGGGGGAGAGTCGGGAAGGGAGAGTCAGGGAGGGAGAGGGAGAGGGAGAATCAGGCAGGGAGAGGGAGGGGGAGAGTCGGGAAGGGAGAGTCAGGGAGGGAGAGGGAGAGTCAGACAGGGAGAGGGAGGGGGTGAGTCGGGAAGGGAGAGTCAGGGAGGGAGAGGGAGAGTCAGACAGGGAGAGGGAGGGAGAGTCAGGGAGGGAGAGTCAGGGAGGGAGAATCAGGCAGGGAGAGGGAGGGGGAGAGTCAGGGAGGGAGAATCAGGCAGGGAGAGGGAGGGGGAGAGTCGGGAAGGGAGAGTCAGGGAGGGAGAGGGAGAGTCAGACAGGGAGAGGGAGGGAGAGTCAGACAGGGAGAGGGAGGGAGGGAGGTGGAAGAAGAGAAGAGGGAGGGAGGGAGGGACAAACAACTAGCTATACTGAACAAACATATAAATGCTACAATTTCAAAGATGTTACTGAGTTACAGTTCATATAAGGAAATCAGTCAATGGAGATAAATCAATTAGGCCCTAATGTATGGATTTCACATGACTGGACATTGGTGCAGCCATAGGTGGTCCTGGGAGGGCATAGGCTCACTCACATCGGAGCCAGGCCCACCCACTGAGGACCCAGGTCCCAGCCAATCAGAATTAGTTTTTCCTCAGCACCCTTGAGGGAGTCACAGCTGTATCATGGAACACAGTCCTCTACCACAGAGCTGAGACCCTGGAACGGGTGTGTGATGCTTATCATCTCTGGTCACTGTTCATAATCTTGGAAGTCTGTGCAACGTTCTCAGAAGCTCACACACACACACACACACACACACACACACACACACACACACACACATTCTGAAGGGATGAAGTCACATGAATTTACCATGAAGTGTGTGTAAATTTGTATGTACAGATAACGTATGAGAGTCAAGGGTCTCTTAGGAGGAGGGTCGTATCAGACTGCTGGGTTTATCTGCTGGTACAGTACACCTCCATCTGACTCTGTGTGTATATCCATCCACTAAGTGTAATGTGATGAGGTGCAGTGTGTATATCCATCCACTAAGTGATATGTGATGAGGTGCAGTGTGTATATCCATCCACTAAGTGATATGTGATGGATATGTGATGAGGTGCAGTGTGTATATATCCATCCACTAAGTGATATGTGATGAGGTGCAGTGTGTATATATCCATTTAACTATACTTTTGGGGACCAGAGAATAGTAAACAAACACACATTTGACCAACTGGGGACATTTTGTTGGTCCCCACAAGGTCAAATGCTATTTCTAGGGGGATTAGGGTTAAGGATAGAATTAGTGTTAGGAGCTAGGGTTAGGTTTAGGGTTAGGGTTAGGAGCTAGGGTTAGGTTTAGGGTTATGAGCTAGGGTTAGGTTTAGGGGCTAGGGTTAGGAGCTAGGGTCAGGTTTAGGGTTAGGAGCTAGGGTTAGGTTTAGGAGCTAGGGTTAGGTTTAGGGTTATGAGCTAGGGTTAGGTTTAGGGTTATGAGCTAGGGTTAGGTTTAGGGTTAGGAGCTAGGGTTAGGGTTAGGAGCTAGGGTTAGGTTTAGGAGCTAGGGTTCGGTTTAGGGTTAGGAGCTAGGGTTAGGTTTAGGAGCTAGGGTTAGGGTTAGGAGCTAGGGTTAGGTTTAGGGTTATGAGCTAGAGTTAGGTTTAGGGTTAGGAGCTAGGGTTAGGTTTAGGAGCTAGGGTTAGGTTTAGGGTTAGGAGCTAGGGTTAGGTTTAGGAGCTAGGGTTCGGTTTAGGGTTAGGAGCTAGGGTTAGGTTTAGGAGCTAGGGTCAGGTTTAAGGTTAGGAGCTAGGGTTAGGTTTAGGAGCTAGGGTTAGGTTTAGGGTTAGGAGCTAGGGTTAGGTTTAGGAGCTAGGGTCAGGTTTAGGGTTATGAGCTAGGGTTAGGTTTAGGAGCTAGGGTTAGGTTTAGGGTTAGGAGCTAGGGTTAGGTTTAGGGTTAATGTTAATGTTAGAATTAGTGTTAAGGTCAGGTTTTGGGGTTAGTGAAAATAGGATTTCGAATGAGACTGAATTGTGTGTCCCCACAAGGTTAGTTAAACAAGACTGTGTGTGTGTGTGTGTGTGTGTGTGTGTGTGTGTGTGTGTGTGTGTGTGTGTGTGCGTTCAGAGGATCAAATGGCTGCCTGCTGACTGAAGAGAATTAGAGGATCATATCAGACCACTCTGTTTATCCTGCGCTAAAATACTTCTATAGCAGGCACACACACACACACACACACACACACACACACACACACACACACAGAGAGAGAGAGAGATTACTACCTCAGACAGAGATGAGGGAATGGTTCTCCACCTTCCTCACTATCCAGGTGAGAGGACACATACTACTGTTCTGTCACACTGGTTATTATGATTCACTGTTCTGTCTGTCACACTGGTTATTATGATTCACTGTTCTGTCTGTCACACTGGTTATTATGATTCACTGTTCTGTCACACTGGTTATTATGATTCACTGTTCTGTCACACTGGTTATTATGATTCACTGTTCTGTCACACTGGTTATTATGATTCACTGTTCTGTCACACTGGTTATTATGATTCACTGGTTATTATGATTCACTGTTCTGTCTGTCACACTGGTTATTATGATTCACTGTTCTGTCTGTCACACTGGTTATTATGATTCACTGTTCTGTCTGTCACACTGGTTATTATGATTCACTGTTCTGTCTGTCACACTGGTTATTATGATTCACTGTTCTGTCTATCACACTGGTTATTATGATTCACTGGTCTGTCTGTCACACTGGTTATTATGATTCACTGTTCTGTCTGTCACACTGGTTATTATGATTCACTGTTCTGTCTGTCACACTGGTTATTATGATTCACTGTTCTGTCACACTGGTTATTATGATTCACTGGTTATTATGATTCACTGGTTATTATGATTCACTGTTCTGTCACACTGGTTATTATGGAACTTAAAACTTTCCACCATCTCCACAACTGTCCCGTCGATGTGGATAGGGGGCTGCTCCCTCTGCTGTTTCCTGAAGACCCCGATCATGTCCTTTGTTTTGTTGACTTTGAGTGTGAGGTTATTTTCCTGACGCCACACTCCGAGGGCCCTCACCTCCTCCCTGTAGGCCATCTCATCGTTGTTGGTAATCAAGCCTACCACTGTAGTTTCGTCTCCAAACTTGATGATTGAGTTGGAGGCGTGCATGGCCACGCAGTCATGGGTGAACAGGGACTACAGGAGAGGGTACTATGGTGCACCAGATCATCAGCAAACAGTAGACATTTGACTTCAGATTCTAGTAGGGTGAGGCCGGGTGCTGCCGACTGTTCTAGTGCCCTCGCCAATTCGTTGATATATATGTTGAAGAGGGTGGGGCTTAAGCTGCATCCCTGTCTCATCCCACGGCCCTGTGGAAAGAAATGTGTGTGTTTCTTGCTAATTTTAACCGCACACTTGTTTGTGTACATGGATTTTATAATGTCGTATGTTTTCCCCCCCAACACCTCTTTCCATCAATTTGTATAGCAGACCCTCAGGCCAAATTGAGTGAAAGGCTTTTTTTTAAATCAACAAAGCATGAGTAGACATTGCCTTTGTTTTGGTTTGATTGTTTGTCAATTAGGGTGTGCAGGGTGAATACGTGGTCTGTCGTACGATAATTTGGTAAAAAGCAAATTTGACATTTGCTCAGTACATTGTTTTCACTGAGGAAATGTACGAGTCTGCTGTTAATGATAATGCAGAGGATTTCCTCAAGGTTGCTGTTGACGCATATCCCACGGTAGTTCTTGGGGTCAAATTTGTCTCCACTTTTGTGGATTGAGGTGATCAGTCCTTGGTTCCAAATATTGGGGAAGATGCCAGAGCTGAGGATGATGTTAAAGAGTTGAAGTATAGCCAATTGGAATTTGTGGTCTGTATATTTTATCATTTTATTCATGATACCATCAACACCACAGGCCTTTTTGGGTTGGAGGGTTTGTATTTTGTCCTGTAGTTCATTCAATGTAGTTGGAGAATCTAGTGGGTTGTGGTAGTCTTTAATAGCTGATTCTAAGATTTGTATTTGACCATGTATATGTTTTTGCTGTGTTTTCTTTGTTATAGAGCCAAAAAGATTGGAGAAAATGTTTATCCGTACATTATCCTTTTTGGATAGATAAGTCTTTGTGTTGTTGTTAGATTCTATGGATTCTTCAATTACATTGAGCTGATTTCTGACGTGCTGTTTCTTCTATTTCCCAAGTGTATTTCTGTATTGTTGTAGTGATTCACCATAGTGATGGCGTAGACTCAGGTTTTCTGGGTCTCTATGATTTTGGTTGGATAGGTTTCTAATTTTCTTTCTTAGGTTTCTGCATTCTTCATCAAACCATTGGTCATTGTTGTTAATTTTCTTAGGCTCTCTGCTTGAAATTTTTTGATTTGATAGGAAAGCTGAGAGGTCAAATATACTGTTTAGGTTTTCTACTGCCATGTTTACACCTTCACTACTACAGTGAAACCTTTTGTCCAGGATATTTTCTTTAAGGGATTATATGTTGTTGCGTAATTGTTTTTTGGTAGATTTCCACATTATTTTCCTTCCAGCTACATTTTCTTAATGTTACTCAGTTCCTTTGGCTTTGATGCCTCATGATTGAGTATTGCTCTGTTCAAGTAGACTGTGATTTTGCTGTGATCTGATAGGGGTGTCAGTGGGCTGACTGAACGCTCTGAGAGACTCTGGGTTGAGGTCAGTGATAAAGTAGTCTACAGTACTACTGCCAAGAGATGAGCTATAGTCCCCTCGAAGCCTACCATTGACTATGTACATACCCAGCGTCTGACAGAGCTGCAGGAGTTGTGACCCGTTTTTGTTGGTTATGTTGTCATAGTTGTGTCTAGGGGGGCATATGGGGGAGGGAATGCTGTCACCTCCAGGTAGGTGTTTGTCCCTCTGTTTGCTGAGGGTCTCAGGTTCTTGTTCACTGACATTTTTTTTTTTTTATTTATTTTTTATTTAACCTTTATTTAACTAGGCAAGTCAGTTAAGAACAAATTCTTATTTACATTGACGGCCTACCCCAGCCAAACCTGGACATTTGATTCCCAACCACGGCCGGTTGTGATACAGCCTGGAATCGAACCAGGGTGTCTGTAGTGATGCCTCAAGCACTGAGATGCAGTGCCTTAGACCACTGCGCCACTCAGGAGCCTGAGTGCCAGACACGATCACCAGGATGGAACGCAGGCGCTTCACTGCGGTGGTGATCCGCCTGCTCCTTCTGGAGCCTCACATGAGCTTCACTCCAAACCTCTGCACGCCGGAACCATTCGTCCCATGCAGGGGCTTCGGTCTGGCTCGGAGTCCATGGAGCCAGGGCCGGCTGATAACCCAGGATACACTGGAAGAGAGTAAGCCCGATGGAGTAGTGACGTAAAGAGTTCAGGGGGTATTCCGCTCAGGGAAGGAATCGGGCCCACTCCCCCTTCCGGTCCTGGCAGTGACTCCTCACGAACCCCCCCAGCTCCTGGTTCATCCTCTCCACCTGCCTATTGGACTGAGTCCGGTACTATGAAGTGAGGCTGACCGTGACCCCCAGTTTCTCCATGAACTCCCTCCATAACCGTGGCGTGAATTGGGGCCCACGGTCAGAGACCATGTCCTCCGGAAGGCCATAGTGCCAGAAGACCTGCTGGAACAGAGCCTCAGTGAACTGGAGAGCTGTGGGGAGACAAGAGAGAGGGATAAACCGGCATTCGGGTGACCAGTCCGTGATTTTCATCCTCGATCATGAGATGGTGGAGCCATGGGAACCCAAGGTGGATCTTGTGAGCTGGTGCACTAGTGATGAGGAAGGGAATATTCTCCTGATGACTGGACTCCACGGTGAGGGTGAGTGGTGTGGTGATGTGTGTAATGGAGACATGGTTCTGGTCAATAAAGTTCCCCGCGGCTCAGGCTCAGATACAGAGTCGTCACTGAGGGAGGGAGAGAAGCGATGAGGGTATCGACGCTCCCGAAGTAGGTTATCCAAATGGATCACCATCGCGATGAGTGCGTCCAAGGAGAGGTTGTCATCACAACATACCGGTTCCGTCTGGACCTCCTTGTGCAGTCCTCTTCTGAATAGAGTATGGAGCGCCGGAACATTCCATCCGCTGGATGCTGCTACAGTCCGGAAGGTGAGCAACGGTCTGGTCATCCTGCCGTAGCGCTCACCCTTTCTCCCCTCCGGTGGATGATCAAAGATACGTCTGGACAGAGCCATGAACCCCTCATACGAATCCAGCTCCTCCTCTCCTCTCTTCCAGATGGCCGTAGCTCACTCCAACGCCCGCCCAGTAAGCAGAGAAAGAATCGTGGAAACCTTGGACCTCTCAGCTCCCATCTGGTGCGCAAAATAGAGGGAGCACTGGAATAGGAAGCCATGGCATTTAGAAGGAGTTCCATCATATTTATCCGGGAGGGACAGACGGGCATCGCTGACCTGGGTGGACTGCTGAATGGACTGGTGTGCTGGCTTGCTGGGTCAACTGGTGGCAGAGTATCCTCTGCTAGTTGAAGGCAACGCCACTCGGGTATGCTCGAGACGTTGAAGACTGCGAAGAACCTCTTCCATAGCCGTACCCAGTTCTTCCATTTGTTGAGGCAGTATTCTGTAACGTATACGCTGGGAGTCAGAAAGCAAGTGCAGGTGGTGAGTTAAATTATAAACGGAACACAGAGCAATACAAGAACCATGAGTAGCGTATAGACAAGAAACACACAGTCAACACTGCCTGGGGAATGGCACTAAGGAAGTGACAGATATAGGGGAGATAATCAGTGAAGTGATGGAGTCCAACGCCGGAGGGGAGGAGCAGAAGTAGACGTGACATGGGCTCAAAGAGTTTTCACACGTCTGACTTCACACCAGTGCTAATTGAAGGTGCTGCCAGGTCTGTTCTGTCCTAGCAGCTTGGTAGTTTAGTATACTTGTTTACTTAGCTTTATATAACATAACCTAGAGATCATTGTTTTTTACCTTCTGGCTTCAGACTGAATATTACTCAGTTTTATGTTGGTTGGTTGGTTGGATGGATGGTCTGTCTGTCTGTCTGTCTGTCTGTCTGTCTGTCTGTCTGTCTGTCTGTCTGTCTGTCTGTCTGTCTGTCTGTCTGTCTGTCTGTCTGTCTGTCTGTCTGTCTGTCTGTCTGTCTGTCTGTCTGTCTGTCTGTCTGTCTATACACACCACACAGAGAAGGACAAAGAACAGGAACACAAAATAATTGGCATAGAAATAGCTTTCTCCTTGGCTTAACACCAGCTAGACACACACACACACACACACACACACACACACACACACACACACACACACACACACACACACACACACACACTGACATAACGATGCCGGGAGAGAGGGCTGCTGAGATAGCTAGTGAAAAGACAGAGTAAAGAGGATTACGCTAAAAAGTCAAACTTTATGGGGTGTGTGTGTGTGTTGTGTACTAGAGAGGGAGAGAAAGAGAAAGAATGAGTGGTGCTGAGGAGAAATCCAAGCCCATTATTTAATAAAAACCCAATCTCAACCCCAGCCTTGTCTCCAACTAAGTCTCTGACAGAAGTAGCTGTAAAGTTAATATGCATTCTGCTTTATGCAACAAAACAGCTTACATAACTCACTCATAGACACACATCATTGCAGTCTGTAGTACAGGACAGAGCCCTGTGGCTACATTTACTCCTCTCTCTCTCTATCTCTCTCAATTCAATTCAATTCAATTCAATTCCAGGGGCTTTATTGACATGGGAAACATATGTTAACATTGACATCTCTCTTCCTTTTCTCTCTCTCCTTCTCTCCCTTATATGCTCTCTCTCTCTCTCTGATGATTCTGCATTTTGCTCTGAGGGATCCTAGATTCATACATATTATGCATGAGGATTTTTCGTTCTCTCTCTGTCCGTCTTTCTCTCTCTCTCTCTGTTCATCTGTGTCTCTCTCTCTGTCCGTCCGTCTCTCTCCCTGTCCGTCTCTCTCTCCCTCTCTCCGTCCGTCTCTCCCTCTGTCCGTCCGTCTCTCTCCCTGTCCGTCCGTCTCTCCCCGTCTGTTCGTCTCTCCCTCTGTCCGTCCGTCTCTCCCTCTGTCCGTCCGTCTCTCTCTCTGTCCGTCCGTCTCTCCCTCCCTCTGTCCGTCCGTCTCTCCCTCCCTCTGTCCGTCCGTCTCTCTCTCCCTCTGTCCGTCCGTCTCTCCCTCTGTCCGTTCGTCTCTCCCTCTGTCCGTCTCTCCCTCCCTCTGTCCGTCCGTCTCTCCCTCTGTCCGTTCGTCTCTCTCTCTGTCCGTCTCTCCCTCTGTCCGTTCGTCTCTCTCTCTGTCCGTCTCTCTCTCTCTCTCTGTCCGTCTCTCTCTCTCTCTCTGTCCGTCTCTCTCTCTCTCTCTGTCCGTCTCTCCCTCTGTCCGCCCGTCTCTCCCTCTGTCCGCCCGTCTCTCCCTCTGTCCGCCCGTCTCTCCCTCTGTCCGTCCGTCTCTCCCTCTGTCCGTCCGTCTCTCCCTCTGTCCGTTCGTCTCTCCCTCTGTCCGTTCGTCTCTCTCTCTCTCTCTCTGTCCGTCTCTCTCTCTGTCCGTCTCTCTCTCTCTCTGTCCGTCCGTCTCTCTCTCTCTGTCCGTCCGTCCGTCCGTCTCTCTCTCTCTCTCTGTCCGTCCGTCTCTCTCTCTCTGTCCGTCCATCTCTCTCTCCCTCTGTCCGTCCGTCTCTCCCTCTGTCCGTCTCTCTCTCTCTCTCTCTCTGTCCGTCCGTCCGTCTCTCTCTCTCTGTCCGTCCGTCTCTCTCTCTGTCCGTCCGTCTCCCTCTCTGTCCGTCCGTCTCTCTCTCTCTATCTCTCTCTGTCCGTCCCCCTTCCTCCCTCCCTCCCTCCATTTATTCTGTTCCTTGGGCTATAATTTGAAAGGCTAAAGTGTTGTATCATCCCACTTCTCGCTGACGCACACACACACACGCACGCACGCGCACACACACACGCACGCACGCGCACACACACACACACACATACATACATACATACACACACACACACACACACACACAGAGAGAAACACACACTAGATTGTCTTACATTCATGCATGTGACACATCACAGCCACAGGGTTAAAGGTCAGGGGTCAGAGTTAGTGGCCACTGGGAGGGAGTGTAGAATCCCTGATGAGACTGTCATGACTCACACTAAAAAAAACACAATCCAACACACCGTGAAAAGTCTTCTCCATCAGACAGGATGAGGAGAGGAGAGTAAAGAATAGAGAAATATGGAAAGAGAGAGTGAGTGTTACAAGCTTCAGGAGGATGACACTGTCCAGAAACTAAAAGAAGAGATGAAACAGTTCAGAGAGGAGAGCAGAGCATCTATTGTTAATTAGAAAGCAGAATGGACAAACCAGAGACCTTCTGAGCACAACAAGAAAGGAGCTAGAACAAAGAGAGAGGTACATTGACCTCCTCAACCAGCAGCTAGTCATTATGTCCTCTGCATCTAGAGAACATGTCCACCAGCTTGGCATAACACAAGCAGAACCTGAGACCAGCATGGCCTCCACCACACAGCCTGATGACACTGCACCAGCCTACCAGTCTACTCTAGCCCAGGTCAACCTACCAGCCTCCCAGTCTGCTCCAGCCCAGATCAACCTACCAGCCTCCCAGTCTGCTCCAGCCCAGGTCAACCTACCAGCCTCTCAGTCTACTCCAGCCCAGGTCAACCTACCAGCCTCTCAGTCTACTCCAGCCCAGGTCAGAATACCAGTCTCCCAGTCTGCTCCAGCCTCCCAGTCTGCTCCAGCCTCCCAGTCTGCTCCAGCCCAGGTCAGAATACCAAGTTCTTAGTCCAGGATAGATGATTCCCTAGACAGCAGGTGTTTAAGTTCTGGTGTCCTACAACTGACAGTGCAATGCAGCTACTCAGTCAGACCAGGATTGACACCCCTGACAACATCATCATCCACACGGGCACAAACCACCTTCATGCCAAAGGTGAAAATGTATCTGGGGCAGTGAGAAGAGTGGCAGAACGGGCACAGGCCATGTTCCCAACAACCAATATAGTTGTGTCCACCCTCCTACCAAGAAAAGACTTCCCAGGACAGTTGATGAACAATATAAATCAACAGATCACTGTGGACTGTGCCTCACTGCTCAACGTCAGAACGGCTCACCACCCCACTCTGACATGTCAACACTTATACCATAATGTACATCTTGATCAGGTCAATATCAGAACCTTTGCCAAGGACCTAAAAGATGCAACACTTGGCAGGGACCCACACACCCATCACCCCAGCAACAGAGGTCCCCCGCCCCACATTCTGAAACAACAGTACCTCCACCATCCCCAGGAGAAAAGAGCCAGACACGGCTTATTACAGCACAGCTCTACTAGACCAGGCCCAACACAACACAGCTCTACTAGACCAGATCACAACACAGCTCTACTAGACCAGGCCCATCACAACACAGCTCTACGAGACCAGGCCCATCACAACACAGCTCTACTAGACCAGATCACAACACAGCTCTACTAGACCAGGCCCATCACAACACAGCTCTACTAGACCAGGCCTATCACAACACAGCTCTACTAGACCAGGCCCATCACAACACAGCTCTACTAGACCTGGCCCATCACAACACATCTCTACGAGACCAGGCCCATCACAACACAGCTCTACTAGACCAGGCCCATCACAACACAGCTCTACTAGACCTGGCCCATCACAACACAGCTCTACTAGACCTGGCCCATCACAACACAGCTCTACTAGACCTGGCCCATCACAACACAGCTCTACTAGACCAGGCCCATTACAACACAGCTCTACTAGACCTGGCCCATCACAACACAGCTCTACTAGACCAGGCCCATTACAACACAGCTCTACTAGACCTGGCCCATCACAACACAGCTCTACTAGACCAGGCCCATCACAACACAGCTCTACTAGACCTGGCCCATCACAACACAGCTCTACTAGACCAGGCCCATCACAACACAGCTCTACTAGACCTGGCCCATCACAACACAGCTCTACTAGACCAGGCCCATCACAACACAGCTCTACTAGACCCGGCCCATCACAACACAGCACTGATCATTACTCCAGGGTCGGACAGAACACTGTCCTTCAGAGAAGCACATCACATGATGCAGTCCACACCATGTGTCATTCAGATCATTATCCTAAAGACACCTAGAACAATCAGAGATAGGAGAGGAGCGCCAACTGCTGCATCTAATATGCAGACTACTGGGCTAGACAGACCCTTTATTACTCACTCACTCTCTCACACACACACACACACACACACACACACATGCACGGTTGCAGATTGCATTGTACAATCTAATTCCATTCTTATTAATTTGTTTAAAACTATTCTTTATTTTATTGACACTGGTATTATAATAACAATGATATGTAATGGTGTGTGTGTTTGTATGTGTGTGTGTGTGTGTGTATATATATATATACAAATACTTATTTCCCTCATTAAAATGCAAATCATTTTATAACATTGTTGACATGCGTTTTTCTGGATTTTTTTTTTGTTATTCTGTCTCTCACCAGTCAAATAAACCTACCATTAAAATTATAGACTGATCATTTCTTTGTAAGTGGGCAAATGTACAAAATCAGCAGGGGATCAAATACTTTTTTCCCCCACTGTAATTGGGCCCTGGCAGTAAATGAAAATCATGATTTTGGACCATTCCTCTTTACAAAACTGTTTCAGTTCAGCAATATTCTTGGGATGTCTGGTGTGAACTTCTCTCTTGAGGTCATGCCACAGCATCTCAATCGGGTTGAGGTCAGGACTCTGACTGGGCCACTCCAGAAGGCATATTTTCTTCTGTTGAAGCCATTCTGTTGTTGATTTACTTCTGTGTTTTGGGTTGTTGTCCTGTTGCATCACCCAACTTCTGTTGAGCTTCAATTGGCGGACAGATAGCGTAACATTCTCCTGCAAAATGACTTGATAAACTTTGGAATTAATTTTTCCGGCGATGATAGTAAGCTGTCCAGGCCCTGAGGCAGCAAAGCAGCCCCAAACCATGATGCTCCCTCCACCATACTTTACAGTTGGGATGAGGTTTTGATGTTGGTGTGCTGTGCCTTTTTTTCTCCACACATAGTGTTGTGTTCCTTCCAAACAACTCAACTGTAGTTTCATCTGTCCACAGAATATTTTGCCAGTAGTGCTGTGGAACATCCAGGTGCTCTTTTGCGAACTTCAGACATGCAGCAATGTATTTTTTGGACAGCAGTTGTTTCTTCCGTGGTGTCCTCCCATGAACAGCATTCATGTTTAGTGTTTTGCGTATCGAAGACTCGTGAACAGAGATGTTAGCATATTCCAGAGATTTCTGTAAGTCTTTAGCTGACACTCTAGGATTCTTCTTAACCTCATTGAGCATTCTGTGCTGTGCTCTTGCAGTCATCTTTGAAGGATTTATCTTACCGTGGACTGATGAACATCAAGGCTTTTAGAAATACTTTTGTAACACTTTCCAGCTTTATGCAAGTTAACAATTCTTAATCTTAGGTCTTCTGAGATCTCTTTTGTTCGAGACATGGTTCACATCAGACAATGCTTCTTGTGAATAGCAAACTCCAATTCTGTGAGTGTTTTTTATAGGGCAAGGCAGCTCTAACCAACATCTCCAATCTCATCTCATTGATTGGGCTCCAGGTTAGCTGACTCCTGACTCCAATTAGCTTTTGGAGAAATCATTAGCCCAGGGGTTCACATACTTTTTCCAACCTACACTGGGAATGTTTAAATGATGTATTCAATATAGACAAGAAAAATACAAAAATGTGTGTGTCATTAGCTTAAACACACTATGTTTGTCTATTATTGTGATTTAGATGAAGATCAGATGAAATTTGATGACCATTTTATGCAGAAATCCAGGTAATTCCAAAGGGTTCACATGCTTCTTCTTGCCACTGTACAGTACAATGATAAAGAAGAAACAACAGCTCTACAGATTCCTGGAGCCTGCAGTCAGTGGTTAGTGCCGCTCCTCATGCCTCACTGTGGGCAGTCAGTGGTTAGTGCCGCTCCTCATGCCTCACTGTGGGCAGTCAGTGGTTAGTGCCACTCCTCATGCCTCACTGTGGGCAGTCAGTGGTTAGTGCCACTCCTCATGCCTCACTGTGGGCAGTCAGTGGTTAGTGCCACTCCTCATGCCTCACTGTGGGCAGTCAGTGGTTAGTGCCGCTCCTCATGCCTCACTGTGGGCAGTCAGTGGTTAGTGCCGCTCCTCATGCCTCACTGTGGGCAGTCAGTGGTTAGTGCCACTCCTCATGCCTCACTGTGGGCAGTCAGTGGTTAGTGCCGCTCCTCATGCCTCACTGTGGGCAGTCAGTGGTTAGTGCCGCTCCTCATGCCTCACTGTGGGCAGTCAGTGGTTAGTGCCGCTCCTCATGCCTCACTGTGGGCAGTCAGTGGTTAGTGCCGCTCCTCATGCCTCACTGTGGGCAGTCAGTGGTTAGTGCCGCTCCTCATGCCTCACTGTGGGCAGTCAGTGGTTAGTGCCGCTCCTCATGCCTCACTGTGGGCAGTCAGTGGTTAGTGCCGCTCCTCATGCCTCACTGTGGGCAGTCAGTGGTTAGTGCCGCTCCTCATGCCTCACTGTGGGCAGTCAGTGGTTAGTGCCGCTCCTCATGCCTCACTGTGGGCAGTCAGTGGTTAGTGCCGCTCCTCATGCCTCACTGTGGGCAGTCAGTGGTTAGTGCCGCTCCTCATGCCTCACTGTGGGCAGTCAGTGGTTAGTGCCGCTCCTCATGCCTCACTGTGGGCAGTCAGTGGTTAGTGCCGCTCCTCATGCCTCACTGTGGGCAGTCAGTAGTTAGTGCCGCTCCTCATGCCTCACTGTGGGCAGTCAGTGGTTAGTGCCGCTCCTCACGCCTCACTGTGGGCAGTCAGTGGTTAGTGCCGCTCCTCACGCCTCACTGTGGGCAGTCAGTGGTTAGTGCCGCTCCTCATGCCTCACTGTGGGCAGTCAGTGGTTAGTGCCGCTCCTCATGCCTCACTGTGGGCAGTCAGTGGTTAGTGCCGCTCCTCATGCCTCACTGTGGGCAGTCAGTGGTTAGTGCCGCTCCTCATGCCTCACTGTGGGCAGTCAGTGGTTAGTGCCGCTCCTCATGCCTCACTGTGGGCAGTCAGTGGTTAGTGCCGCTCCTCATGCCTCACTGTGGGCAGTCAGTGGTTAGTGCCGCTCCTCATGCCTCACTGTGGGCAGTCAGTAGTTAGTGCCGCTCCTCATGCCTCACTGTGGGCAGTCAGTGGTTAGTGCCGCTCCTCACGCCTCACTGTGGGCAGTCAGTGGTTAGTGCCGCTCCTCACGCCTCACTGTGGGCAGTCAGTGGTTAGTGCCGCTCCTCATGCCTCACTGTGGGCAGTCAGTGGTTAGTGCCGCTCCTCATGCCTCACTGTGGGCAGTCAGTGGTTAGTGCCGCTCCTCATGCCTCACTGTGGGCAGTCAGTGGTTAGTGCCGCTCCTCATGCCTCACTGTGGGCAGTCAGTGGTTAGTGCCGCTCCTCACGCCTCACTGTGGGCAGTCAGTGGTTAGTGCCGCTCCTCACGCCTCACTGTGGGCAGTCAGTGGTTAGTGCCGCTCCTCATGCCTCACTGTGGGCAGTCAGTGGTTAGTGCCGCTCCTCACGCCTCACTGTGGGCAGTCAGTGGTTAGTGCCGCTCCTCATGCCTCACTGTGGGCAGTCAGTGGTTAGTGCCGCTCCTCACGCCTCACTGTGGGCAGTCAGTGGTTAGTGCCGCTCCTCATGCCTCACTGTGGGCAGTCAGTGGTTAGTGCCGCTCCTCATGCCTCACTGTGGGCAGTCAGTGGTTAGTGCCGCTCCTCACGCCTCACTGTGGGCAGTCAGTGGTTAGTGCCGCTCCTCACGCCTCACTGTGGGCAGTCAGTGGTTAGTGCCGCTCCTCACGCCTCACTGTGGGCAGTCAGCGGTTAGTGCCGCTCCTCATGCCTCACTGTGGGCAGTCAGTGGTTAGTGCCGCTCCTCATGCCTCACTGTGGGCAGTCAGTGGTTAGTGCCGCTCCTCACGCCTCACTGTGGGCAGTCAGTGGTTAGTGCCGCTCCTCATGCCTCACTGTGGGCAGTCAGTGGTTAGTGCCGCTCCTCATGCCTCACTGTGGGCAGTCAGTGGTTAGTGCCGCTCCTCATGCCTCACTGTGGGCAGTCAGTGGTTAGTGCCGCTCCTCATGCCTCACTGTGGGCCGCCTCAGCCTCTAACCCACAGGAAACTCATCTCCTGTACTAACATGTAAATGGCAGGATAACTATTTTATTCAACAGCTCCCTATCTAGATTTAACCAGCTCTAACTCATAATGAAAAGCCTGGCAGCTTCAAGGAGGAGACTCTCTGACTACCTCACTCCTAATCAATGATTTCATCTGTCCTCATCATGGTGTGTGTGTGTGCCCTGCAGTCTCCACCATGTTTTTCTTACAGTAATTAGACTGTGCAGTGAATAAAGGGGACGTTCCTTCCTTTGCCAGTATATGCCATTCACACACACAGACACATTTCCGTCAGAGTGGCATCTTTAGCATGGATAATCTCTCACTAGACCTGTCTCCTCCTGTTCCCTTGGCTACCCTTCCTTCTCCCCCTCTCCTCCGCTTCTCATCCACTCGTCCTGTCCTCCTCTCTCCCTCTCCCTCTCCTCCGCTTCTCATCTACTCGTCCTGTCCTCCTCTCTCGCTCTCCACACCCTCTCCTCCGCTTCTCATCCACTCGTCCTGTCCTCCTCTCTCCCTCTCCTCACCCTCTCCTCCGCTTCTCATCCACTCGTCCTGTCCTCCTCTCTCCCTCTCCTCCGCTTCTCATCCACTCGTCCTGTCCTCCTCTCCCCCTCTCCTCCGCTTCTCATCCACTCGTCCTGTCCTCCTCTCTCCCTCTCCTCTGCTTCTCATCCACTCGTCCTGTCCTCCTCTCTCTCTCCTCTCCCTCTCCTCCGCTTCTCATCCACTCGTCCTGTCCTCCTCTCTCCCTCTCCTCACCCTCTCCTCCGCTTCTCATCCACTCGTCCTGTCCTCCTCTCCCCCTCTCCTCCGCTTCTCATCCACTCGTCCTGTCCTCCTCTCTCCCTCTCCTCTGCTTCTCATCCACTCGTCCTGTCCTCCTCTCTCTCTCTCCTCTCCCTCTCCTCCGCTTCTCATCCACTCGTCCTGTCCTCCTCTCTCCCTCTCCTCACCCTCTCCTCCGCTTCTCATCCACTCGTCCTGTCCTCCTCTCCCCCTCTCCTCCGCTTCTCATCCACTCGTCCTGTCCTCCTCTCTCTCTCCTCTCCCTCTCCTCCGCTTCTCATCCACTCGTCCTGTCCTCCTCTCTCCCTCTCCTCACCCTCTCCTCCGCTTCTCATCCACTCGTCCTGTCCTCCTCTCCCCCTCTCCTCTGCTTCTCATCCACTCGTCCTGTCCTCCTCTCTCTCTCCTCTCCCTCTCCTCCGCTTCTCATCCACTCGTCCTGCCCTCCTCTCTCCCTCTCCTCCCCTTCATTACATTTCCATTTGAGTCATTTAGCACACATTCTTATTCAGAGCGACATGCAGTTAGTGCATTTGTAAAAAATGTCATAAAAAAACCTCTACAAAACGTCTATCAGCAAGTCCGTGCGGGTAAGAAAATACGTGTGAGTGCTAGTGCAAAAGAAGCAAGAGTGTCAAGTCAGCTGATCCATTCAATGACAGACGGACGGACGGACGGAGCGGAACTAAACAAACTGTCCCCTCTAACCCCAGAAAGTGAAAATGACTTCTCCCACCTCTCCTTTAGTGCCGGCTGTATGGCATAGTTACACAACCTGGAGCAAACTGATTTTGCAGATAAGATGGAGAGCCAGAGAAAGGGTTGCCATGGAGATGACTTTCTGAACAGCTCTTTCTGAAGTGGGGGGGGGGGGGGTTCAGTCAGACGGTAACCTAGCGAGACACAACTCACATAAGACTGATTTGGTCAGTCTGGGCCGGTCTACAGTCTATAGTGTATAGTTTAGTCTACAGTGTATAGTTTACAGTCTATAGTGTATAGTTTACAGTCTATAGTGTATAGTTTACAGTCTATAGTGTAAAGTCTACAGTCTATAGTGTATAGTTTACAGTCTACAGTGTATAGTTTACAGTCTATAGTGTATAGTCTACAGTCTATAGTGTATAGTCTACAGTCTACAGTCTATAGTGTATAGTTTACAGTCTACAGTGTATAGTCTACAGCCTGTAGTCTATAGTTTACAGTCTATAGTGTATAGTCTACAGTCTATAGTGTATAGTCTACAGTCTATAGTGTATAGTCTACAGTCTATAGTGTATAGTCTACAGTCTATAGTGTATAGTCTACAGTCTACAGTCTATAGTGTATAGTCTACAGTCTATAGTGTATAGTCTACAGTCTATAGTGTAAAGTTTATAGTCTATAGTGTATAGTTTACACTCTATAGTGTATAGTTTACAGTCTATAGTGTAAAGTTTATAGTCTATAGTGTATAGTTTACAGTCTATAGTGTATAGTTTACAGTCTATAGTGTATAGTCTACAGTCTACGGTCTATAGTCTACGGTCTACTTTGTGTCCATATATACTCTCCCCCCTCTTTCTCTTCAGAACAGCTCCTTGCGAGATAGGACAAGGTGTTTTAATCAGACCTATTAAAGGTGCCCTCCTTTCTAGCTGAGACATGAAACTGTCCTCTGTGTCCTCTAATCTATGGACATGATCAGCTCTGTAAAAGGCACTGTGTAGGTTGACCATCTCTGTAAAAGGCACTGTGTAGGTTGACCATCTCTGTAAAAGGCACTGTGTAGGTTGATCATCTCTGTAAAAGGCACTGTGTAGGTTGATCATCTCTGTAAAAGGCACTGTGTAGGTTGATCATCTCTGTAAAAGGCACTGTGTAGGTTGATCATCTCTGTAAAAGGCACTGTGTAGGTTGATCATCTCTAAAAGAGGATCACTAGAGCTGGTAGTTGTGTGGTAGTTGCTGTGTAGATCAGTGAGTCAGTGATCGGTCCGTCCACAGAGCGTTCTGAGCTGGTAGTTGTGTGGTAGTTGCTGTGTAGATCAGTGAGTCTGCGCAGGGCCTCGGTCCGGCCACAGAGCGTTCTGAGCTGTAAACATCCATGATGATTTGTAATGATCAACGTTTGTCTTCCATCCTGACAGCACTACAGCTGCTGCCCCATGGCTGTACACAGAGGAGCTAGACGAGGAAATGTCATGACCACACACACCTCCTGGGTCTCCTGTGGTACCTGAGGTTCAGGGTGACCCTGTTGTGTCGGCTCGGCTCAGGGCGATGAGAGGATTGCTGGTAGAACACACTTCCATTTTACGGCTGAGCAGTGACAGCGTCATGAAAGAAACAGGCCTAGGGAATGTGTGAGAGATGAAAAGTTGGTCCTTCCGCTCCTCTCCTGCAGAGAGAGAGAGAGAGTGTGTGTGTGTGTGTGTGTGTGTGTGTGTGTGTGTGTGTGTGTGTGTGTGTCATAGCTTTATGAATGTAAATAGTAGTTTACAGACAGATTGAATGCTGAATGACTTCACTGGAACTGTGAGTAGAAATACAGGCCAGCATCTACCTTTACATTGGATTCCTCCAGAGACTTACCGTTAGTGAATTCATCTTAACATAGCTAGGTGGGACAACCACATATCACAGTAACTCAATTATTTTCTCAATAAAGTAGTTATGAGCAAAGTCATTGACAGTAAGTAATGACATTCTCTGCTACTCAGTCTGACCAGACTACCACAGGCAGTTGGTCACCGTGGAAACAGTTGGGTGGTCATTCAGAGAACAGATTCCGAGGGCAGTTGGTCACCGTGGAGACAGTTGATTTGTCATTCAGAGAACAGATTCCGAGGGCAGTTGGTCACCGTGGAGACAGTTGATTTGTCATTCAGAGAACAGATTCCGAGGGCAGTTGGTCACCATGGAAACAGTTGATTTGTCATTCAGAGAACAGATTCCGAGGGCAGTTGGTCACCGTGGAGACAGTTGATTTGTCATTCAGAGAACAGATTCCGAGGGCAGTTGGTCACCATGGAAACAGTTGATTTGTCATTCAGAGGGCAGAACGGAATGGTTGTAGTGTCAGCGTGCTACATCACAGTCACACACACATACTGTAGATACAACGAGCATTGACTTTATTAAAACCATACCTACAGTTACTATCTGAAGAACTGCAGAATTTACAAAAGTTATTTTCACATAAAAACACATTTCTAAGACAGAGACCGGTTAAAACTGAAATGTTACATTTAATAAGATGATTGAGAGTGTGTTATGATATTGATGAGAACACAGAGCTTTTTTGATTCATCCCCAGAACAGTAGACCCTTCCTGACCAGTAGGTTACAATCAGTCACACTGGTGTTGTGAAACCTGTCTCTCACCGGGGGGGGGGGGGGGGGGGGGGGGGGGGGGGGTTGGAGGGGGGGGGGGGGGGTTGGTGTGTGTGTGTCTCTACAGGTTATGTCTAGTGGAACCAACTTAACGTCTAGTGGAACCAACTTAACGTCTAGTGGAACCAACTTAACGTCTAGTGGAACCAACTTAACGTCTAGTGGAACCAACTTAACGTCTAGTGGAACCAACTTAACGTCTAGTGGAACCAACTTAACGTCTAGTGGAACCAACTTAACGTCTAGTGGAACAAACTTAACGTCTAATGGAACCAACTTAACGTCTAGTGGAACCAACTTAACGTCTAGTGGAACCAACTTAATGTCTAGTAATGTTTGTCTGAAACATCACAATGTTTCACCAGTTTACCTACATACATGACCTTAACTTCCTCTGCTGCTCCCTCTGCTGGATAAATAAATAATGACAGTCTAAAACATGGAGGAAGAACAGCCTGGGAGAGCTGGGGTGAGCACCCTATAGATGGGGGAGTCTTTAAGAGAGAAGGGGACACGGGTCAGGCTGACGAGATGAGGGTAGAGGTGGGGGAGAGTTCACAACAGGGAGCGAGAGAGACGGTTAGAGGAGGGGACAGGAATGTGGGACATACAGGGACAGGGTTCATGTGGGACATACAGGGACAGGGTTCATGTGGGACATACAGGGACAGGGCTGATGTGGGACATACAGGGACAGGGCTGATGTGGGACATACAGGGACGGCTGGATTGTCCGTGAAGATCATCTCATTATCTCCAGACCCTCAGAGACAAACAGTCAGTCTGTCCTCAGTCAGTCTGTCCTCAATCAGGCTCAGTCTGTCCTCAGTCAGTCTGTCCTCAGCCAGTCTGTCCTCAGTCAGTCTGTCCTCAGTCAGTCTGTCCTCAGTCAGTCTGTCCTCAGTCAGTCTGTCCCCAGTCAGTCTGTCCCCAGTCAGTCTGTCCCCAGTCAGTCTGTCCTCAGTCAGTCTGTCCTCAGTCAGTCTGTCCTCAGTCAGTCTTTGTTCTCAGCCTCTCAGTCCATACCAGGAGCTTCTTACAGGTCCTCAATGTATCCCAGGGTGCACTGCAGTCCAAAAAGATAACGTGGTAACAGAGTCTCTCTCTCCTCATGACACACCTGCTGCCCCTGCTTAGAGGTCCAGCTCGTAGGCACGGGTGAGTGTGGCGGGGGGGGGGGGGGGGTCGTTACTGGAATGTTCTGAAGAGTTTGTGGGTTCTACGGCTGGTGGTCTTTCCCCTATGGAACATACACAGACAATTAGATAACCGCACACACACTCTTACACACGTAGGAACATTAGATAATGTCTCACCTTGTCTGGCCCCATTATCAGACATCTCTAAAGAGCTGAGAGAGAGAGAGAGAGCGAGGGATTGAGAGAGGAAAAGGGGAGAGAGAGAGGGATAGAGAGAGATGGAGAGAGGGAGAGAAAGAGGGGGGAGAGAGAGAGGGATTGTGAGAGGAAAAGGGGAGAGATAGAGAGACGGAGAGAGAGAGAGAGAGAGACGGAGAGAGAGAGAAAGAGGGGGGGTAGAGAGAGAGGGATTGAGAGAGGAAAAGGGGAGAGAGAGAGAGATGGATAGAGAGAGACGGAGAGAGGGAGAGAAAGAGGGGGGAGAGAGAGAGTGGGATTGAGAGAGGAAAAGGGGAGAGAGAGAGAGAGATGGATAGAGAGAGATGGAGAGAGGGAGAGAAAGAGGGGGTAGAGAGAGAGAGGGATTGAGAGAGGAAAAGGGGAGAGAGAGAGAGAGAGAGACGGAGAGAGGGAGAGAAAGAGGGGGGGTAGAGAGAGAGATTAATTCATTCAGACTGGCTGACATGAACTCTGTCATGTGTAATGGTGAGTGCTAACAGTCATGTCTAACACAGTCAGTGTTCTGTATGGATTCAACATCCTGTGCTCACATTCAACCAGGACACAGACAAGCTTACGGCACGAAGAGACAACACAACAATATATGATCACTATACCAAACACACACACCATCCAGCTGATATGGACAAACTCCTGTGTGTACGTGTGTGTGTGTGTGTGTGTGTGTGTGTGTGTGTGTGTGTGTGTGTGTGTGTGTGTGTGTGTGTGTGTGTGTGTGTGTGTGTGTGTGTGTAGGGATTGCGATGAGCGTAATCAGGGTTAATCAGAGTCCAGAGGTTATCCATCCTGACCACAGGGTCGACTCCGCCCCCCTCCTGACCACACAGGCACTGCATCATGGGACTCAGAACAGGGCTTGGAGTGGCTGTGTCAGCATGGAGGTCTCTGATAGGCCCACGACTGTGGATTGGCCCCTGTGATTGGAGGATTGACTCACGGCAAGCGGGTCGGCGGTGAAAGCTGCAACGCTGTTCCGCATCTCATTCTCGCTGCCGCGCAACGGAATCAACGCCACATTACCATGACGTGTATCCGCCGGCAACGCACGGGTCACACGTGTTTGTACTGCATCCGCTGGCCACACGTTACCATCATACTGAGAGGGGGGGCAGAGAGAGAGAAGAGAAGAGAAGAGAAGAGAAGAGAAGAGAGAGAGCAAATTATACTCTGGCCTTAATTCCAAAAGTATCATAATAACCAGTGTGACAGAACAGTGAATCATAATAACCAGTGAATCATAATAACCAGTGTGACAGACAGAACAGTGAATCATAATAACCAGTGTGACAGACAGAACAGTGAATCATAATAACCAGTGAATCATAATAACCAGTGTGACAGACAGAACAGTGAATCATAATAACCAGTGTGACAGACAGACCAGTGAATCATAATAACCAGTGTGACAGACAGAACAATGAATCATAATAACCAGTGAATCATAATAACCAGTGAATCATAATAACCAGTGTGACAGACAGAACAGTGAATCATAATAACCAGTGTGACAGACAGAACAGTGAATCATAATAACCAGTGTGACAGAACAGTGAATCATAATAACCAGTGTGACAGAACAGTGAATCATAATAACCAGTGTGACAGAACAGTGAATCATAATAACCAGTGAATCATAATAACCAGTGTGACAGACAGAACAGTGAATCATAATAACCAGTGTGACAGACAGAACAGTGAATCATAATAACCAGTGTGACAGAACAGTGAATCATAATAACCAGTGTGACAGACAGAACAATGAATCATAATAACCAGTGAATCATAATAACCAGTGAATCATAAAAACCAGTGTGACAGACAGAACAGTGAATCATAATAACCAGTGTGACAGACAGAACAGTGAATCATAATAACCAGTGTGACAGACAGAACAATGAATCATAATAACCAGTGTGACAGACAGAACAGTGAATCATAATAACCAGTGTGACAGAACAGTGAATCATAATAACCAGTGTGACAGAACAGTGAATCATAATAACCAGTGAATCATAATAACCAGTGTGACAGACAGAACAGTGAATCATAATAACCAGTGAATCATAATAACCAGTGTGACAGAACAGTGAATCATAATAACCAGTGAATCATAATAACCAGTGTGACAGACAGAACAGTGAATCATAATAACCAGTGTGACAGACAGAACAGTGAATCATAATAACCAGTGTGACAGACAGAAGTGAATCATAATAACCAGTGTGACAGACAGAACAGTGAATCATAATAACCAGTGAATCATAATAACCAGTGTGACAGACAGAACAGTGAATCATAATAACCAGTGAATCATAATAACCAGTGTGACAGAACAGTGAATCATAATAACCAGTGTGACAGACAGAACAGTGAATCATAATAACCAGTGTGACAGACAGAACAGTGAATCATAATAACCAGTGTGACAGAACAGTAGTATGTGTCCCCTCACCTGGATAGTGAGGAAGGTGGAGAACCATTCCCTCATCTCTGTCTGAGTGTCACAACACAGATACCTACAGAGAGAGAGAGAGATAAGCAGAGGAGGGAGAGAGAGACAAAAAGGGAGAGAGGAGTATAAGAAAGAAAGAAAGAAAGAGCAGATGAGCTTCTGCATTTTTCAGCTTGTTTTTACAAACAGATAGATTCAGAGTTAGATAAACTTAGATTTTTCAGGAAGGACATATACTACCCTCTACAACATAACCTTCACTCCAAATCAAAACTTCAAACCTACAACCTGATTTTGGATGGAATTACCTGGAAGGATTCCTACAACCAAAGATTCTTATTTCAAAGCTATACAGCAAATGATCTGTGAAACAAACAACAGAAAACTGAAAACACCATCCAACCTGGAACTGAGTGAGTCATGTTTAGTCTGAAGCTATTTTTTATTTTCAAACGCCAAGAAGAAAAATATATTACAATGAAATATTTTACTTTATAAGGACTGAATGCTAAATTAATGCTACCAAGCTTGCTAGACAGAATGGATACAACTTCAATTAGCACTGACGTGTCAAGTGAGAGGTGTCAAAGCCCTTGAGCCCAACAATGGCAGGAGAGTTTCGCAGTCTACCTCAACCAAATGCAGAGGTCTTTGAAGCCCCCTCCCGCTGTTCAGAAGTAATTAAAATACAGTACTCTCTGTATGTAAAAATTATAAGGCACGAAAAGAGCACAAAATGAAGCTACTTATGGAAAATTGGTGAGTTGGTGGTTGTAGATATCCCTCTAGTGGTGTGGGGGCTGTGCTTTGGCAAAGTGGGTGGGTTATATCCTGCCTGTTTGGCCCTGTCCAGGGGTATTGTCGGATGGGGCCACAGTGTCTTCTGATCCCTCCTGTCTCAGCCTCCAGTATTTATGCTGGAGTAGTTTCTGTGTCAGGGGGCTAGGGTCAGTCTGTTATATCTGGAGTATTTCTCTTGTTTTATCCGGTGTCCTGTGTGAATTTAAGTATGCTTTCTCTAATGAATCCTTGCTGTCCCCAGTCCACCTGGCAGTGCTGCTGCTCCAGTTTCAACTGTTCTGCCTGTGGCTATGGAACCCTGACCTGTTCACAGGACGTGCTACCTGTCCCAGACCTGCTGTTTTCAACTTTCTAGAGACAGCAGGAGCGGTAGAGATATTCTGAATGATCAGCTATGAAAAGCCAACAGACATTTACTCCTGAGGTGCTGACTTGATGCACCCTCGACAACCACTGTGATTATTATTATTTGACCATGCTGGTCATCTATGAACATTTGAACATCTAGGCCATGTGCTGTAATAATCTCCACGCGGCACAGCCAGAAGAGGACTGGCCACCCCTCATAGCCTGGTTCCTCTCTAGATTTCTTCCTAGATTCTGGCCTTTCTAGGGAGTTTTTCCTAGCCACAGTGCTTCTACACCTGCATTGCTTGCTGTTTGGGGTTTTAGGCTGGGTTTCTGTACAGCACTTTGAGATATCAGCTGATGTAAGAAGGGCTTTATAAATACATTTGATTTGAAAAATTAAAAAACAACTCTGCATCTCTGCTCAGCCTGGCTAGAGTGGCCAAAAGGTTGTTTAGCATCCCCAGTAGCTCTGTAAGTATAGAGAGGGTATTAGCCGCTGCTGGCCTGCTCTCCAGGCACCAACGCATGAGCCTGAAGCCATAGACTGGCCAAACTAGTGTTTCTAAAAATGAATTCTTGGGCATTAATAAGTCATTTTTCATTTCATTTGTATTTAATTCTAAGTCACAGCCTATTTGAGCACTTTATAGACAATCATGATTTAATACAAGGACATGTTGTTTAAATGCTGAGGGCTTTATGTCTCTACCAGCCTAGTGTGTCACACTCGCTAATGCTTCACAATGTATTTCTTTGTAGGCTCTAGCCTTGAAATAATATAAATAATATAGCCTAAATAATTCATTTCTGTTCCTTCTTAGTCTCCCTGTCTGGCTCCTGACCTATTTAGAGTGTTTATATGCTGTTTAATATGACATGTAGCCCATTTTAAAGGATGAGCGGTAGGACTTGATGGAGAGGTGCATAACCCTCCTTCTCTCCCTACCCTCTCGTAACTGCGTGACTTTTCTGTCTGTTGTTGCTAATGGCTTGACCCAGCAGCACACAGGTGTGTGTGTGTGTGTGTGTGTGTGGGGAGTGACCTTTCCACTCATGATCTCTTAGTAAAAGTGTCTATCATCAACTCGAACTACTTTAAAAAAAAATCTGAAACATACAATATATTTGCTGTGAAGCAGCTCAACAACTACACCACACCAGTCATCCAACAGATTCCCATTCAGAGCGACACACAGAAGCATCCAGGGTCAATGCCCTGCTCAAGGGCAAGTTGAAAGATCTCCCACCAGGCCAAAAAACGTCAACCCTCTCCCTCCAAGATCCCCCCCACAGTTCCCCAATAGCTGTCCTTCAACCCTCCGAGATCCCCCCACAGTTCCCCAATAGCTGTCCCTCAACCCTCCAAGA
>NC_042969.1:80460836-80462717 GCF_901001165.1 Salmo trutta
TCTGCACTGGACATTTCAACCTCTCCCTGACCGAGTCTGTAATACAAACATGTTTCAAGCAAGACCACCATAGTCCCTGTGCCCAAGAACACCAAGATAACCTGCCTTAATGACTACTGACCCGTAGCACTCAATCTGTAGCCATGAAGTGCTTTCAAAGGCTGTCAGGCTCACATCCACACAATCATCCAGAAACCCTCCAATTTGCATACGCCCCAACAGATGATGCAGTCTTACTGCACTCCACACTGCCCTTTCCCATCTGGACAAAAGGAACACCTATGTGAGAATGCTATTCATTGACTACAGCTCAGCGTTCAACACCATAGTACCCATGAAGCTCATCACTAAGCTAAGGACCCTGGGACCTAAACACCTCCCTCTGCAACTGGATCCTGGACTCCTGACGGGCCGTCCCCAGGGGTATGGGTAGGTAACAACCATCCGCCACGCTGATCCTCAACATGGTGGCCCCTCAGTCGTGCGTGTTCAGCCCTCTTCACTCATGACTGCATGGCCAGGTATGACTCCAACACATCATAAGTTTGCCGACGACACAACAGTGGTAGGCCTGATCACCGAAAACGATGAGACAGAATATGGAGGAGGTCAGCGACTGGCAGTGTGGTGACAGGACGACAACCTCTCCTCAACGTGATCAAGACTAAGGAGATGATTGTGGACTGGGAAAAGAGGAACCGAGCACGCCCCATTACATCGACGGGGCTGCAGTGGAATGGTGAGAACTTCAAGTTCCTTGATGTCCACATCACCAACAAAACTAACATGGTCCAAACACACCAAGACAGTCGTGAAGAGAGCACGACAAAGCCTATTCCCCCTAAGGGACTGAAAAGATTTGGCATGGCTCCTCAGATCCTCAAAAGGTTATACAGCTGCACCATCGAGAGCATCTGACTGGTTGCATCACTGCTGGTACGGCAAACTCGCCTCCGACCGCAAGCACTACAGAGGGTAGTGAGAACGGCCCAGTACATCACTGGGGCCAAGCTTCCTGCCATCAGGACCCTCTAACCAGTGGTGTCAGAGGAAGGCCTTAAAATTATCAAAGACTCCAGTCACCCCAGTCATAGAGTTCTCTCTGCTACCGCACGGCAAGCAGTACCGGAGAGCCAAGTCTTGGTCCAAGAGGCTTCTAAACAGCTTCTACCCCCAAGACATAAACACTCCTGAACATCTAGTCAAAAGGCTACCCAGACAATATGCATGCCCCCCCTCCCACCATCTCTATTAGCATCTATGCATAGTATTAATAACTCTACTACATGATACTACCTCAATAACCGGTGCCCCTGCACATTGACTCTGTATCAGTACCCCCTGTACCATAGTCTGCTATTGTTATTGTACTGCTGCTCTTTAATTACTTGTAACTTTTATTCTATCTTATCCGTATTTTTGAAACTGCATGTGGTTAGGGGCTCGTAAGTAAGGATTCACTGTAAGGTCTGTTGTATTCGGCGCATGGACTAATACAATTTGATTTGAACTGGTGATGCTTGGAGCCGAAGCTGGCTGCTTAGACCACTCCAAGTTCACAACGCTTGGCAAAAATGACAATACTTTTTAAATGTATTTTATTATTTCACCAGGTAAGCTAGTTGAGAACAATTTCTCATTTACAACTGTGACCTGGTCAAGATAAAGCAAAGCAGTCGCACAGAAACAACAACACAGAGTTACACGTGGAATAAAAAAGTGTACAGTCAATAACACAATACAAAAAAAAGAAAGTCTATAAACAAGTGTGTGCAAATGGCATGAGGGGTAAGGCAAAAATAGTTCATAGTAACGAAGTACAATTTAGCAGATTAACACTGGAGTGATAGATGAGCAGATGATGGTGTTGTAAGTAGTGAT